>NW_004798254.1:234688-236455 GCF_000002075.1 Aplysia californica | reverse complement strand
ACACACACACACACACACACACACACACAAATAATTAGGTAATTAAAGAGGTAGGCTGCTTCGACTTTGTTTATCGGGGTCAACTCAGGGTGAGTCAGAAAATAATAATAATAATGATAATAATAATAAATGACATTTATATAGCGCGCAACCCCGATTAAAGTACTCAGGCTCCGAGCGCTTTACAATACAATACAAATTACAATGTAGACGCGGGCAGTATTGCATAATTATTAGACGTATCTGAAAGGTCTTTAAAAAATGACTTACGTCTGTATGCAATACTGTCCAGTAACATAAAACGTTGTGTTCTGACCAAAAGAAAATCACTCCAAATATTAATCTTATTAATTTAAAAACAGAAATGACTTCAGCTAACATTTGCATCAATCAAAGGATTTGATATCGCTGAAAGTACTTGGCAAAGCATTCCAGATCTTGGGGACCTGATATTCAAATGCCCTTACTTTCACCCATTGTTTTAAGCTTCATGGATGGTAAAAGAAATTAATTTCTTTTTGTCAGCTGTTGACTTTAAACTGTGAGTTGGATTGTAAAAGACAGACGAAGAATCCCCGGGAAAGCCCTTCCCCATCGTCACAATTGAGCAAACCGACATCTGCGGTTGTAGCAGTTATGAGCTGCATCGTCCCCCGCAGGAGACCCGAGTTCGATTCCCGAGTTGGGCGAGAATCTTAATCGAGCATCTCGGTCATTGTTTTGGGAGATGCTTTAGTAGAGGTTTTACGACGCTCGCAACTGCAAAAGGTCATATGAGCGCTAGAAGATTAGAGGTGTTACAAGAGAGTAACAAACGTAAAAAAGAAGGAGGGGAGATAAGGACGATAGATGTTTGATAGGAAAGAAGAAGCAAACCACACCAGAGCACCCGCCAACCACCCACTTTTTGGGAGGGTATTTTATATCTCTCTCAGCCCAAGATGACTTTGACAGGCAGGGTTGAAACTCAACTCCCGAATAATTATGTCTTAAAAATAAAAATTAAGTGTTTTACGGCACTTGCAACACAGTAAGGTCATATAAGTGCCGAAGATTAGAGGTTTTACAAGAGAGTAACAAACACAAAAAAGAAGGAGGAGAGAATAAGGCGATAGATGTTTGATAGGAAAGAAGGAGCAAACCACACTAGAGCAACCGCCAACCACCCACTAATTATGTCTATGGGGAAGTAAAACACCTACATTTAAAAAGAAAATACCTAAATAGAAATCGTGCTCAACGGTAAAGAGCCTAACCTTTCCATCATAGACCCATACGCTGTTGATCTGAATTCCAAACAAACGAAAGCATTAGTAAGTCATTACAACTCTGTACCCCAGCTTTTTCTCCCCCCCCCCCCCCCCCCCCCCTTTCTCTCTCTCTCTCTCTCTCTCTCTCTCTCTCTCTCTCCCCCCCTCCATGCTCTTTTGTTTTGTTTGTGTGTGTGTGAGGGAGATTCTTTTGATCTCCAATACAAAACAAACCAAAGACAACTTAGACAACTTAAAATTATAAAACCCCTAAACAAAACCCCCGAAAAACAAAAACCTGAAATGGTGATAGATCTAGAAAGGAACGTTCGACCCCGACTGACATTTCCCGGGATGAACACCACGACGCACTCCACAGGCGACCCGGTCTGCCCTTTCCTCTGCACCCGTTTGGTCGGCATTCTTCACGCGTACTTCAGGTGTTGTCGGGCTGTATATCCCGTGACTACATCTGGTCTCACTAAATATTCGAATTTCTGGAATTTCGTCTTCTCTT
>NW_004798254.1:230424-231791 GCF_000002075.1 Aplysia californica | reverse complement strand
CTTCTTCTTCTTCTTCTTCTTCTTCTTCTTCTTCTTCTTCTTCTTCTTCTTCTCCCTGATAGAGCTCAGGGGAAGTAACTGTCTGTACGAGTTTAATCTGACAATGCAGTTAATTTTACGCAAGGGACGCTTAATCTGAATAAAATCACCCATTGCCTGACAGGCAGCTATTTTTTCAGGTAATTTGAATATTCATACTGACTAGAATGACTTTAGCTTTTGGGTAGGAATTAATTTTGAATTTTGAAGGGGACGCGGGACGGTTATAGAACTACCAAGAGATCTTTAACGTGCGACGCCTTCGTACGGTACCTCCAAAAAGTGCGCCCATATCCCAGAAGACCTTATCTGTTACCCTGACGTTAGAGTTAGGATCAGGGCCAGTGTTTTAGTTTAGTTTTTTTAGTTTTAGTAAGCGTTTTAAGGCACTTGTAACACAATAAGGTCATACTATAAGGGCCGAAGATTAGAGGTGTTACAAGAGAGTAACAAACACAAAAAAGAAGGAGGGGAGATAGAGACGATAGACGTTTGATAGGAAAGAAGACGCAAGCGGCAAACGACACCAGAGCACCCGCTAACCACCCACCGGCAAGGGTTTTGGATTGTAGAAGACAAGCAGATGATCAAGTGGAAAAGTTGGAAGACTTGTCCAGAGATATATCGTCAAGTAGAACAGAAATATTGCGCGACAGACCGTCAAAAGAAATGGAATGCCACCTTTTACAAAGCTTCAACTGAAAACGCAACATAATGAAACTGAACGGTTGCGCGCTTGTCGCTACCTCAGAATTACAAAGTTCTATCTGCTCAGTACCTAGTTTTGAGAAATATGACGTCTACAATTTCGAGTTTCACAACATGCCATCCTTTTTCGAATGCAGTTCTTTGAACATCTTGCTATCAATTCCGAATAATCTTAAGATTTTGATAGAACAGAAAGAACATTTGGTTTCTGGCGTCAAGGTCTTAATAACGCAAAACGGCCAAAAATGTCAGGTAAAACTTTGTAATTCTGAAGTAGCGAAGTGCGACTGGCCCTTTAATCCGGTGTCAAACCTTGCTACAGAACAAAAGATGCATTTCACAGCTTAGCAATTTCTTTCAACTTGATGAACTTTGACTCTTGGCACCAATTTGCACACGCCCGTGGCAGGCTCTGTTTGTAAACTGAAGTAGACTTGAGGGGAGCAGTCTTAATGACTAACTAGTCACCGGCTACAGCACTGTTGCTCTTTATCTTTCCAGCTTTGCCAAAGAATGTCGCTGGAAAGGTAGGTGTCATTAATTACGTCTCTTCACTTCTTTCTCTTTCTGTCTTTTTTCTCACCCTCTCTCCCTTTCACTCTCTCTCTCTTTCTCCCCCC
>NW_004798254.1:225379-229551 GCF_000002075.1 Aplysia californica | reverse complement strand
TCTCTCTCTCTCTCTCTCTCTCTCTCTCTCTCTCTCTCTCTCTCCTACTCTCCTTCTCTCCCCCTCTCTCTTTAATTTTTGAAAAGGAAATGTATGGTAGTATACTTTATCTTTATTCTTGTATTAAATTTTACGCCTTAATAGAACTACAACAGGTCAGTTACTCTCTAACAATGCATCATTGCGAACTCGACATTGGCTTAACATTTTTGGAGAAATATAGAAACAGCAGATACTAGTTTATAGAATCAACATAACACACAAGGATTGCTGGTCTTTCTTAGATGCGCTTCCTGTGTTTACAGCAAGGGGCAAAGAGAGAGAGAGAGACCTTTTCTATAAGACCCGAATGATGAAGCAATAATAGCTTGATAAAAACAACTCGCGTTAAAGACCGATAGATCTGTTGCCGTACAATTTCTGTAGTTTATTTTGAGCCCTGAGCCCGACCCCCTTAAGGTCTCCTAGGAAGCGCAAATCTATGTTTATGATATTCGTCTTAGATTTCGTGTCTGTTGCGCCCATTTCCGGCTGGCACGATCGTACAGGGGGCCAGAGCCAAACAGTGTTATCTGCGGTAGACTAATCTTTGTTGTAAATGTGCGCTCTCTGCGAGGTGGGCAAGAAAAATCGTAAGCTCAGTTGTAGGGATCGGAATAGGTTACAGTGAACTCTTCTAAAAATTAGACTTTGTAAAGCCTCTGGGGCGGTGCTACTGACTGAAGGGTCGTTAGGTCCTCCCCAAAGGGGGGACATTAACCTGTTATTATGCACAGTAGAACTGTAATAGTAAACGGGCTGATTCATTGATGTCATGCTCATAACTGTGCCTGAACTGCAACAGGGAACTGCTGTTTTTTTCTTTCCTAAATCCTTACTATCATCATTTTCCCTCTATCTCTTTTGTATGTTTGTCACACTCTTGTGACCTGCTATTTCCAGGGTGTCTTGATAGTCGAAGCAGACTTTGTGCTGTTGAAGCTAGAAAGGCGAGCAGAGTAAGTCTGATTCCCTGTTAGGACTTATTTGTTGACGTCCAGCCCTTGGCGCTCATATGACAATATGCAGTTGCGAGCGCCGTAAAACCTTTACTAAAACTAAACTAAAGACCTTGTTAACGCCCCAATCGACCCAACTTAAATAATGAGGGAGGCGGGCTGCGAAATGTCTATGAGGGCTAACCTGGGCAGCATCCCAGCTGAAGGACAGGTATTCAAGACAAGATGGCATTCCGGTTTTGAAATTAAACCCATGCCTTCTGAATGCAACAGTGGAGAGTCTTATCACTATACCGCAGCAACCTACGGATACTAATAATAGATAACAGATAGCATATTTTGTATAGTACAAATCTCCCGCTCAACAGCAAGCTCTATGCGCTTCACAATCTATACTACGGATGTGAGTCATGGACATAAAACTTAGCGGCTGAAAGCGAGATGCAAACTTGCCACTTGATATAATCAGACCAAGGAAATAATATGGACTTTGGTCGCAGAAAGAGGTAGGATAGTTTAGAAAAAGGACGTTTTAGCCGGAAAACGTTTTTGATGATGCCCTCGAAGAAGATGGAATCAGCACATCCCTGATCAATAATAATTGGAGATACGTGTCTCTGAGGGTGGAAGAGCGGGTTTGGAAGGGACTGAGTTTGTGGGGGCTATCAGGAAAGCTCTTTCCCGAAAGGAGCAAGCTACCTTGTAGTAAAAGTTTGACTGTAAGTGCAATACAAATAGGACATATAAGTGCTCAAGGTTTGAGTTGCTACAAGACAGTAGCAAACACAAAACAACAAAGACGGCAGATATCATTTGAAAGGGGAAAAGTGGGGAACCACTCCGGTGCACGCGTTAGCTGCCTGCTACAAGCTACCGAAATAAGGAAATAAAGGGCATATCAGATGTGATTATTGTCTATAATGGTTTTTATCAATATAAAAACAATGAGTATTTTTGGCAACGTGAAGAGAGACATTTTTCGCGAACCAAGCCTCTCCTCTTCAGAGCTCCCAGAGCCAGTGGAAAATCCTGTCTAACAAGCTGAGACAGACCTAAGCAAGCCTGTGAGGCGATTGAAGGTAACTTTTTTGGCTTCTATCTGGATGTTGTTGTAAATGTTTAAACCCCCCCCCCCCCCCACACACACCCTTCAGGTTTAAAGCATCTAGAAGGCGGTCTTCTGTGACCCTGCGTGCCAAAGCTAACCAGTGCAGTGTGTGGGATACACCTTTGTTTTAGTATTGTTTTAGTGGAGGTTTTACAGCGCTCGCGACTGCATACGGTCATATGAGTGCCAGAAGATTAGAGGTGTTACAAGAGAGTGACACACATGAAAAAGAAGGAGGGAAGATAAGGACGATAGATGTTTGATAGGAAATATGAAGAAAACCACACAAGAGCATCCGCCAACCACCCGCTGGATACACCTTTGAAGACAGAGATACTTGATATATTAATATAAATATCTCCCCACCCCACCCCCATGCGGGTACCGAGACTCCGTCCTTTGCGTACAAGGATAAGTGCTTACACCATTGCATTGTAAAATAGAGTTCTTACATAGGTAGGCTTACTTTATCTCTCCACCCCCCCCCCTCCCCGGCTGTCCCACTTCCCCATGCTACCAGACCCGCAATCGTGAGATTGCGAGTTCGGGGGTTCGAGCGTTAGTTCGGTCCGACGTTGGGTCCCTGGGAAAGACACTTTACAGGAATGTTCCGTTTGGCTCGGTTCTTTAGGAGATGGACATTAAACTCGGAGGTCCCGGTCTTAATTTTTTGTAAGAGTTTTACGGCACTTGCAACACAGTAAGTGCCGAAGATTAAAGGGGTTACAAGAGAGTAACAAACATAAAAAAGAAGGAGGAGAGATCAGGACGATAGATGTTCGATAGGAAAGAAGAAGCAAACGACACCAGAGCACAAGCCAACCACCCACGTCCCTGTCTTAAATAACCTAATAGTGTTGATTGGGGCGTTAAACCTATACCATTTACCATTTACCACTTCCCCTTCTCTCAGTCGTTGTGCACAGTATAGTCAGTCTTCTTTGATTTAATTGGGCCATCTTTCATATTTCACGATCCAGAATTTTTTTTTTTATGGGTCAGCATAAGGCCAATTAGTCAAAAAGTATCTAATAACTCTGGTGCCTTCGGCCTTTGTGTCATCATTTAGAGAGAAAACTCTTCAGATTTCAAAATTAAAACGCAGGCCACATTCATTAATTAATTGGAAGGAACAGCTGGACTGTTATTTTTTTAACCCTAAGAATTCATACATTGTTAAAACCAATCACTTAAGTGCTGGAGCAGGATGGTATCACTGTATCAAAATGAACAATTTGCAGGCGAGGTTACTGTAAATCTTTTATTGTATTGGTCTCGTGTATGTACCCAAAGGGCCCAAATTAAAGAACTTCAGAATTAATTACTAAATCAAGATAGATAAGAAAACAAACCCAACACAAACCAACATTTATTTGGTTTTACAGGAGTGACGTGCAAAGTTAAGCGCGCATCGACAAATTAATAAATTACCTGTGATCTCTTTTAACAAGGACAGATGAAAGTGAACTGCGAGGAGCTGTAATACATCGCATTCGCGCAAAACCTTGTCATAATAACATACAATTGGAAAACATATCCTTCGTTCTTCGTAAGTGGTTTACGGCACTTGCTACACAATAAGATGATATAAGTGCCGAAGATTAGAGGTGTTACAAGAGAGTAACAAGCACACTTTAGAAAGAGGGGAGATAGACGATAGATGTTTGATAGGAAAGAAGGAGCAAACCACACCTGAGCTCCCACCAACCACCCACGAAAACATATCCGTCAGCTTTTTTTTATTACACTGGCTAAGACACGTTCCCATAAAGCCAGTTATAATTACGAGGACTATCCTTCAGATTTTGTGTGGCTGCTAAAATATGCTCGCAAATAGCCTATTAGCCAGTCTTTTATTGTAAGGAAAACTGTCCGTCAGCTTTTTAGTAGGGCACTGTGCTGAATCTGCTCACAGCACGCGCATGGGATCTCGTGAACCCTTGGCTCATAACACGCAAACACGTGCAACAAAAAACATAACAAAACCAAAACAAAGAAAGAAAAAAAAATCAGCCCAACAAAACAAAAACAAAACCCCCAAAACAGACCAAACAACTGCGCTGACC
>NW_004798254.1:219144-221012 GCF_000002075.1 Aplysia californica | reverse complement strand
GCTGCTGCTGCTGCTTGCCACAATGTAGAAGAGTAAGAACAATTTAGTCCAACATTCAGTTCAAGCGTAACTGATTCAAAGTATAATTACACTCTATGAACAACAAGCATGGTTTAAGAAACTTGCCAGTAAACGTTTTGGAAAAGTTATAAAGTTGAGGAAGCAAGTGAATAAGTAGGTTGAAATATTACATTTTCAGTGCTACATTGAGTGGTATTGGTGATTGTGGAGGTGGCAATGTTGCTGTTGCTGTTCATTCTATTAATAATGGCGAAGGTGAGTTGAAAGGAAGAGGAAGAGAATGATTATATTGTGGACATCGATCTCATTGCTTGCTCCAGTGTTTCAGTCTTGAGTCAGTGTGATTTCGTATTTTTTTAAACTCAGACAAATAAACCAATTCTAAATTGCAAAAGTAGATGTTGATAAAACGTTTTAGATCGAAGTCTAGCGCGATGGTATACTGGAATCAGACAATGATATACTTGAGGCAAGCAAATGACATACGAAGTTCAAGAAACTGTTTCATTTTATTATGGTGCGATCTTTGTTGTTGAGACGAGACTGCTGTTCTGTTGCTCTTTTTCTTGTAATTCTCTACTAGATCTATCATAATTTTTGTTGCGGATATTACCCGGTTAAATAACTATTCACCCACTCGTTTTGCTTATGTAAGCGTTTTACGGCACTTGCAAAACAATAATGTCATATAAGTGCCGAAGATTAGAGGTGTTACAAGATAGTAACAAACATACAAAAAAAGGAGAAGAGATTAGGACGATAGATGTTTGATAGGAAAAAAAAAGCAAACCACACCAGAGCACCCGCCAAACACCCACTATTCACTCACTCGAGGCAGAATGGAACTGACAATCCTTCAGAAGTACAACTGTGTGATGGAGAAGCAGCTGCTACAGCTACGCAACACCCACAACCACAACTAGACTGCTTCTGGTTCCACCAACCACAACTACAACCACAACCAAAACCACAACCACCACCACTTACTGCAAAAACACCCACCAGACTTCACACACGATTTGAAGCGGCGAAAATCCCAACACTCCGACAGTAGTTGTAGAAATATTATGGAACAACCACCAACTCGAATTTCACCACATTACTGAAAAACCAAATAATTCGTCGAGCAGATAGACCACGTATGTAGAATGTCCTGCCTGTTGGAACGAGAACCGATGTATGAGAATTAGAAGAATCTATTCGAAAAATCCGTTCAAAAGTGCACTGCCTTGATTGATCCGAAGTATAATTACACAGAAACAGATAGAAATTATTTTTTAAAAACTCGCCCGTAGACCTGTTGGTAAAGTTGAAAACTTAACTTTGAGGGAACGAGTTGTTAAGAGTTAAAAAGTAGGTCGAAATGTTTCTCCAAATGCACGCGGGTTCGTACGTACTTTGAGGTTATTACACGTTCACTGACACTCGAGGTGGAAAAGGGTGGACGAGGGAACGCGCGTGCGAGTGCGCGTGTGTTTGATGTGTAGGGAGAGCAGTGCTTTACCTACCTACGTCACAACTGTGCTCACATTTACTTGAGGCTGAACTGGCTGCTGTGTTAAAGAATGTGGGAAGTACCAGACAGGTTGGAAGGAAGGGGAGGGGGAGGGTTAAGGAAGGGGGTGTGAGGGGGTGGGTGTGAAGGTGATGAAGAGGTGTGAGAGTGTAATAAAATATAATATGGTGGAGGGGATAAAAAGAAGGGGTTTAATTAACTACAACAAGAAATAAAAACAAAACCCAACCAAATAAAAAAAACAACAACCCAACAACAACAAAAACAAACAAAACTCACAAACCCAAACAATTTTTTAAAAGCCAAAAAAAAACAACAAAAAAACAAAACA
>NW_004798254.1:216499-218907 GCF_000002075.1 Aplysia californica | reverse complement strand
AGAAGGGGAGATAAAGACGATAGATGTTTGATAGAAAAGAAGAAGCAAACCACACCAGAGCACCCGCCAACCACCCACACTTAGGAGTGAGGCAGATAGAGGGAGGTGGCCTGACGCGGGTTTGTGTTGAGTGTTGAGTGAAAAAAGCGTCTGTGTATAGAATCTATGGGTGGGGTGATTTTTTAAATTAATTTTTTTCTTCTTGAGGGGGGGGGTAGTGGGGGTGGGGGAGCAGGTAAAGAGGTGTGTATATGTGGGGAGGAGAGGAAGGGGGAGGGGGTGAGGGGTCTCATAAGCATCGACTTCGCCACTTGAAAACCACCAGGAAAAAGTGGGAAAGGTGAGACGTTGTGTAAGTACAGCGTGAGTGTGAGTGTGAGCCACATTATAGGTTCCGGGCAGGGCTATTCCACGGTAAATGACGGGACATTTGTGTTAGTTTTAGAAAGCGTTTTACAGCACTTGCAACACAATAAGGTCATATAAATGCCGAAGATTAGAACTGTTACAAGAGAGTTACGAAGATAAAAAAGAAGGAGGAGAGATCAGGATGAAAGACGTTTGATAGGAAAGAAGGAGCAAACCACACTAGAGCACCCGCCAACCACCCACCAGGAAAAGGTGAGAAAAGTGACGCGTGGTGTAAGTACAGTGTGAGTGTGAGTGTGAGTGTGAGCCACAGAAGAGGTTCCGGGCAGGGCTTTTCCACGGTCAATGACGGGACATTTTGGTCGCTTTGAAGGAGAAGCGGGCTAACCCGGATTTCGGGGGTTTCCAGAAATCTTGACCGACACCAAAAGTGGGCATTGCCCAACTTATAGCAAAAGTTTGATTTCATTGGCCTGTATATTTGTTTGCTTGTAGAGAAAATTCTCCTTGCTTTTTTAGAGAAACTCAATAAGGGGCAAAAACTTTACCTTCAATTTTCTCAGAACAGCATTTTTTGGGATAGCCCCCTTGTGCTTAAAAGCGATTATTTGGACTATACTCTCTTACAATGATGGCACTGTAGTTCAATATCAATTAACTTATTACAACATTTTTTTCTGGGTTAGTGTTTTATGGTGCTCGAACCTGCATAAGGTCATTTGAGCGCACGGGACACATTACTTGTTTAATTGGTAAGAAATTTTGAAATTTGCCTGGGTGACGGCCTAGGAATCCTCTTATCGATTTTGGACCACCAAGGAATCTTTGACGTGCGCAACTTGCACATGGGACCTCCGAGATCTTCCCCCTTACCCAAAAAGGCTAGATGTTCAACCTCACCTACCTTAAGATCAGGGGTGTGACACAAAGACAGCAGTAAGAAGGAGCCAAGCAGCAGCAGTAGAAAGGCTGCAGAAAGAGTCAGGAGCCAAGAGGAGGAGGCAAAAGGGGCGGGAGTGGGGGCAGAAATTGGAGACAACAGAACATTGATAGAGAGTACGACAGGAGGCGAAAGGAGACACTTTTAGAGAAGAAAAATTTCCATCGCTATCCGGATTCGAACTCGGGACCTATTGAATGAGAGGCAAACACCGTAACCCCTCGGCCACGAGAACCCCCAACTGTAAATGATCAGAACATTTGACAGGCGAATCAAGAATCATGTTGAATGCAGTCATTTGAAAAAAATAATTCTTTATGCAAATGTTTTGACGTATTTAGTTTTGGTAACTGACGGGACAAATGAGATAATATTTTTGTCTGTCCATCAGTTATCGTGGAATAGTTCGGCACCGCACTCAGACAGTCGAGGTGGGCAAAATCCGGATAAACTATCCGGTTAAACGGATAATTTTCAATAAAACATTATCCAAATTCAGACACTTAACTCTCTTTCCTGATCCGTTTGCCAAAGTGGGTGCACCCATTTGTTGAAGTGATGCTAACCCGTTTGTCGAAGTGGTTCTAACCCACTTGCCGAAGCGGTGCATTATATATTATTTTTCGAAGAGGTGAACTATCATAATATCATCCGGATTTTGCTACACCGACTCATTGCCCAGCCCTATCAGGTAGGTGGCGAGGACGGGCCTTGTTGCTAAAGGATGATGAAACCAATGGCCCCCCAGAGTCCTTGGGAAACCACCTACCGAACGTAATTCGGAACAACTCTTTGAGTTAATTTTCAGGAACGCCGTTGTTCCAGTGGCATATGGTTTTGTTCGCCCTTTTTTCCTGTCGGTAATGCGTCTTTGGCTCTATTTCCTGTCAGTAATGTGCGTGTGTGAGAGTGTTACTCTTTTTTCCTGGCGGTATGTGTATATGTGTGTGTGTGTGAGTGTGTGTGCGTGTGTTTATGCGTGTGTGTTTGTGTATTTGTGTGTGTGTGTGTGTGTGTGTGTGTGTGTGTGCTACTCTTTTTTTCAAGGCGGTATGTGTGTGTGTGTGTGTGCGTGTGTGTGTGTGTGTGTGTGTGTGTT
>NW_004798254.1:214154-215304 GCF_000002075.1 Aplysia californica | reverse complement strand
CTCTCTCTCTCTCTCTGGATGTTTCTAACAGAGATCGCCCTTTCTCTTCTTCTCAACTATTTTTTTTATTGTAACTGTAATTGAGCGTGTTTTATGACCCCACCAAACACAATTTAGACCGTTCAGGACGCCGGCTGCTTCAACAACCCTTTTCTCACTGTCAGTTAGTTTTAGTAGAGGTTTTAAGGCGCTCACAACTGCATAAGGTCACATGAGCACTAGAAGATGAGAGGCGTTACAAGAGAATAACAAACATAGAAAAGAAGAAGGGGAGATAAGGACGATATAAATATGTTTGATAGGAAAGAAGAAGCAAACCACACCAGAGCACCCGCCAACCATCCACTTTTCTCAGTGTCAGGGCCGGCGGCGGGACTGAGAGAGATGCAATGTCCCCAGAGGACAGACGAAGTTACTCGACAAAATTGAAAACAAAGACAAAAACAAACAAAAAAAGAAAGAAAAAACCTAAATAGAAGATAACAACAACTCCCCCCCCCCCCCCCCTCCACTTGGAAGTTTAGTGCCCCTCCCCTACACAGGACAATGGAATCGAACTCAAGACATTAAAATTTCTTAGTTTTAGTAAGAGTTTTACGGGCACTTGCAACACAATAAGGTCATGTAAGTGCAGAAGAATAGATGTGTTACAAGAGAGTAACATACACAAAAAATAAGGAGAGATAAGGCAGATAGATGTTTGATAGGAAAGAAGGAGCAAACTGCACCAGAGCACCCGTCAACCACCCACTGAAAAATTCTGCGAGCGACAGCGGAGTGCCTAACCTTTACACTCACCACAGCTCCGCTAATCTTTCGGTAGAGTGAGTGGGTGGGGGGAAAACATAAGCAAAAGCAAAAAAAAACAACAAAACAAAAAAAACCCACAAAAAAACCAAACAGACAAACAGACAAACAACAAACTATGGATGGTGAGGGGGTGTTTGGGCATTTGTCCCAGGACAAGAATTTCGTTCTCAGTCGTGGAGATTTTTTCCTGATAGAGTGATGCAGTTGAACTTGTGTGCTCATCCTTTGTGAGTGTGTACGTTTGCATATGTGTGTGTGTGTGTGCGTGTGTGTGTGTGTGTGTGTGTGTGTGAGAGAGTGTGTGTGCGTGTGTGTGTGTGTGTGTGTGTGTGTGTGTGTG
>NW_004798254.1:210959-212771 GCF_000002075.1 Aplysia californica | reverse complement strand
AGAAGACGAAGAAGAAGAAGAAGAAGAAGAAGAAGAAGAAGAAGAAGAAGAAGAAGATGAAGAAGAAGAAGAAGACCAGGACAAAAGAACAAGAGGAAGAAGAATCAAGACAGAAACATAGTAAAACAGACAAACAAACAGACAGGCATTTTGGAAAACAGAAAGACAGAGAGAAATAAAAAGAGACAGACAGAGGTGTTAAATGGATCGAGCCTAAGGCGGTGTTTTCACTGAGTCAGTCATTTCCGACTGCTTCCCGGCAAAGATGGAGATTAAAACGGCTCTCACAGAATGGCCAACGGCGTCTGTGGAGTGGTGGAGAGAGAGAGAGAGAGAGAGAAAGAGAGATAGAGAGAGAGAGAGAGAGAGAGAAAGAGAGAGAGAGAGAGAGAGAGAGAGAGAAAGAAAGAGAGCGTGCCTGACAGACAGACAGACAGCAATTGCATGTTCACCTCTTCGAAAAGCGTGTAAAATGGTTGCTCTTGTGGTAAAACACAAAAGTGTGGTTGTTTCTATAAGTACAAACGCACAAAAACTCATCGATTATAACGCCTACTGAGAGTGTAACGACCAACCACATTATTCACACGCCTAGTAAGAAAAACTAGAATAAAGATGTTTCCCGCTTTATTTAAAAAAAAGATAGGCTTGGGAAATGTTTTGAGGTAGAAGGCAGCCTGCAAGATGCTAGCACCGTGTTAAAAAACAAGGGTGTGTTCGTTGTGAAGACTAGGTACGCAGAAAACATTATAGATAATAACCATTGTTGAGACCGTAACGACCGACCATATTATTTACACACATAGTAGGAGTACCCAGAAATAAAGATGTTTCCAGCTTTTCAGGATATATCAGGGCATGAATAGAGTTTAAACGTAAAAGAGTAACTGAAAATAACTTTGCACTTGTGCTAAAAAACAAAGTGTGTTCGTTGTTACAACTAGGAACGCACTAAAAGTCATCAATTAAAACCATTACTGAGAGTGTAACGACCGACCACATTATTTACACAACAAGTAGAAGAATCAAGAAACAATGGTGCTTTCGTTGTCTAAACGTGGAACGCAGAAAACATCAAAGATAATAACCATTACTGGAAGTGTAACGACTGACCATATTACTTACACAATGTAACAACGAAATCACCATTGTGCTTTAACACAGGTGCTAGTATCTTACAGGCTTCTTTCTACCTCTGAAGTCTTCACAAGCCTACTAGTATTTCAAAAAGCGGGAAACATAATATTTATTCTAGGTTCTTCTACTATTTTCTCTTTACAAACATACACGTATTTCATAAAACGGGAAACGTCTTTGTTTCTTGGTTCTCCTACTAGTTGTGTAAATAATGTGGTCGGTCGTTACACTCTCAGTGCTGGTTATAACCAGTGAGTTTTTGTGCGTTCCTAGTTGTATCAACAAACACCCTTTTGGGTTTTACTACATGTACTAGCATCTAACAGGCTTCCTTTTACGTTTAAACTCTATCTAAAACTAGATGTGTTCCAAAAAGCTGTAAACAAGTCTATTTCTAGTTAATAACACCATTTGTATAAATAATGTGGTCAGTCGTTGCAGTCTCAATAATGGTTATTTCTAATGTGTTTTTCTGCGTTCCTAGTTGTAACAACCAACACACCATTGTGTTTTACCACAGGTTCTAGCATCTCACAGACTTCATTGTACGTCTAAACCCTTTACAAGCCTATGTGTATTTTAAAAAGCAGGAAACATCTTCACTTTTAGGCTCTCCTATTAGTTGTGTAAATAATATGGTAGGTCTTTAACGCTCAGTAATGGTTACAATTGATG
>NW_004798254.1:207840-209328 GCF_000002075.1 Aplysia californica | reverse complement strand
CTATCTATCTATCTATCTATCTATCTATCTATCTATCTATCTATCTATCTATCTATCTATCTATCTATCTATCTATCTATCTATCTATCTATCTAAGAAAGTGGAGAGATTGGTTAATGGGTCGAGTGTGGTATAGGGGCTAATACCCTTTTCAAGTGCGTGAACTCTATGCATGAAAAGTGAAGGAATGAATGATGGAGTGACCAGAAAACAAATGAAAGAATGGATCAATAAATCGATACACTGAATGATGGAAGGATAAATAGACAATCAGACAAACGAACAGAACAGACGAACTGAGATGGAGGGATAAAAAGTCAGGACAATACAAAGAAGAGCCGCATTGCGTCAGAATGTGGGTGGGAAGGTGGCGAGGTTTAGTTCAAGAAGACGCCAAAATATAAAAAAAGAAAGAAAAGAGCCAAACCATAAAAAACACCCGCCAAAACCCCAAACCCTGCGGAAAATCTGGCAGAAGAAGCGTCCGTGGGGAGGTAACAGCACTCACAATGTAAATAAAGGAGAGAATACACACCGCTTCAGGGGAAATTGGGAGAGATTTTCTTGGGCAAAATGAAGACTTGAGCTCCTCAGAAGGGTCTTATCCTCATCTCTCGCTATCTGAAATTAATAGCCAAAATAGTTACCACAGTCCCGAGGAGTATGTTATTTTTTAAGGCGTACGACTTATAAAGTGTGGTGTATCTGTGTGCATCATGATATTATTTTGTTATCAACAGATTGGATTGGTTTCCTTTTTTTTAAAACAGAAAAGTTGTTACATTCCTTTTTTGAGGTTTGTTATATTTTGGATTTTTTTTCTTTATGAAATGAGCAGTTCTGAGCTGAGACACGTCCTTCGGGCATGGGCTGAGAAATATTTTTAGACGGAAGAGATCGTTTGCACATAAACCGCTTTGAGCTAAGCTCAGAGACAGACGGTTCAGTTCAGAATCGTATTCATAAATTAGCACTCCAACACTGCTTTAGTTTTAGTTTAAGTAAGGTTTTACGGCGTTCGCAACTACATAAGGTCATATAAGCGCCAAGGGGTGGATGTCAACAAAGAAGTCCAAACGGGGAATCAGGTTTACTCTGCTCACCTCTGTAGCCTCAACAGTACAAAGTCTACTTCGACTATCAAGGCACCCCCGTTCACAAGAAAGTGACAAACTTACAAAAGAAGTAAAGGAACAATGGCGATAGTTAGGATGAGGAAAGAAAAAGCAAAAGCAGCAGTTCCCCCTATGTTGTTCCGGCATTTTAGAGAGAACAACGGAACATCAATGGGCATGTCCGGAAAGCAGGGATGTTGCTTTCTGAAACTATGAAACAATGAAACAATGTTCCGGTACAGCATGATCATGACATTGATAAATCAGCCCATTTACAATTGTACTGTGAATAAGAACATGTTAATATCCCACCTTTGAGAATGGCCTAAAGGCACTTCAGTCAGTAGCACTACCTTGGTGGATTGGGAGGGGG
>NW_004798254.1:204958-206384 GCF_000002075.1 Aplysia californica | reverse complement strand
AGAGTGAGAAAGAAAAAAAAGAAAGGAAGGAAGAAAGAAAAAGAAATAAAGAAAGAGAAAAAGAGAAGGAAGAAGGTAAAAACGATGACAATCAGAGAACAAGAAAACAGCTGAGTCGTGCGGTAGCAGAGCAGAGATTCTCTTTCAAACCCTGAGGCTTTTAACAACTTTGGAGCCACAAGGTAAATAATTATGCCGTGTCCTCGTGCAGACACATCTCTCATGGTGCGCTCACCGCGAAGCTTGCGGGAAGAAGCCAACTCACTCAACGCCGAGGAAGACAAAGTTTGAATTTACCTTTAAACAAATCTTCCTCTTCGTCTGTGGTCGCAATCGCCGCGTTCTTCAGGACAGCCAAAGGCAGAACAAAAACCCGCCACTATTCCGCGGGGAAATTAAGCGAAAGCTGGTCTGGATTTAATTATATACAATATAGACTAGATGTGAAAGGGTTGGGGGGACTGGATTTTCGGATTTCTTTTTTCTTTTTCTTTTCTTTTTTTTTTTGGGTTTGGTGGGAGGGGGGGTGTGTGCTATTTTTGTTCGGTTTGTTTCTTTTGTTTTTCGAGGAGGGAGGGAGGGAGGGAGGGAGAGGTGGACGCAACTAAAGCTGCTGTAGTGCGTTCCATTGGACATAAATGCGGAAAGAAGCATGGAGAATATTGTAACAGCAGGCAAGTTTGATGGAAAGAGAGGCAGAGGCAGACAGAGGGAACAGATATTGGACAACAGACACCATTGCTGCAACGCAGTACTGACGGAAGTGGAGGTCCGTGATTGCCCTCTCCAGTCGGCAATCGGCAAGGCACCGGATGATGTAGATCTAGTGCGTTTCAAATGTGTTGGGTTTAAATTATTGTTTTTGGACACTTTGAAGGGTGTCGAGATTGCTTGTCAAGAGGTTGGGGAATATCGCACTGTATCACATTTGGAGTGTTATCTTCATTTAGACCTTTGCTTACATGTCAACCCCCCCCCCTCCCCCGTGCAATCTGTGCTGTAATGTGATTCCATTTTCGCACCAGTCTTTCTTACATGTGATCCCATTTCGCAAGATCATGTATTATTTTGTACTTCCATTTTCGTGCCATCTTTCCTTATTTTGTGATTCCGTTTTCACTCTGATCTTTTTTAAAATTTAGTGGTTCCATTTTTGCTCAGTGTTTTATTGTGTGGTTCCCTTTTCGCACTATCTCCGCTGCGCTTGCTTGTGATTCCGTTTCAGGGAAAACCTTTTATGAGTAGTTCCATTTTTGTGAGATCTATGCTAATACCCAATGCACACCGCCAATCGGATTTACCATCTCGAGTAGGCGCCAGCCTTCATGAATGGGACAAAACTTATCAATTTGGTACAGAAAGACCTTAAAATGATATATTATACGCATACACACAAACACACACACACACACATATTATATATATA
>NW_004798254.1:200836-201724 GCF_000002075.1 Aplysia californica | reverse complement strand
GCGGCCATATTGGATTTTGTTGACGTGTCTTACGTAATGAATACCGCACTTACTGCTCTTGGAAATTGACTGTTTTTTTTTTTTGCAAGCGTGTTAACAAACATTAGAATGAATTTTTTTATGAAGTACCATTCAAGTTTGCCAAAAATCCGTGAAAATTCACACTCAAGACACTACCAATAAAAAAATGTTCCAAATATCAAAAGTTCAACACAATAATATATAGTATTGACATTTTTTCTTCATTCTGTGAAAATTTCATGAAGGTTGAATGAAAATTGGTGGAGTTATTCAAAAAAGTATAGAGCAAAGTCGAGTTTTGAGAAAACGGCGGGTAAAGAAAAATAAAATATCGACTTTATGAGGAAATGGTGGTGATGAACATGCCCGGTATGGGAAAAAAATACTGTTTTTGGGGGTTCTTTTGCGATAAAATAGTTGTAGGAGAGGCTGAGGAAGCTAAAAATACCTACAACTCAAATTCCACAATTTTGAGCCGAATCGGGGCTTTGGGGGTGTAGCCCCCCATCCTTAAGAAACTGAAATGATAATTTAACCACACCCACACAAACAAAAATATCAAAACTTTGGACTTTGTACATCTGAACAGCTCGCCGCGGCGCTATTCCCTTTCGTCAACCCGCAGCCACTTCCCGAATCGTCAGCCACCTCCCAACCTTTGACACGGGTCAAATTTCCATCTATTTATAGGTAGTTACCAGAACATGTATAGGTGAAGTGATGTGCCGTGATAGTCGCGATATATTATTTATTGAGATTGTTTTGGTCTCTCTTTACTCTTTACTCATCACCACGAGAATTTCTTGAAGTTTTTCCCTGGATTCTGCTTTTACTAAAATCTCGAATCTAGATCTAGATCTAGAGTTG
>NW_004798254.1:198001-199450 GCF_000002075.1 Aplysia californica | reverse complement strand
TTTAGAGAAGAAAAGTTTTCGGTCGCCACCTGAATTCGAACCCGGGACCTTTGAATGAGAGGCCAACACCTTAATCTCTTGGCCACGAGAGCCCCCAAATCTTCCCACTCGTGAATCGAACTCAAGTCCTTTGCCTGCAACAGTAACGAACCTAACCACTACGCCACAAACACAGGTGTAGTAACTTTGACGTCCAGATCTACATAATAATAGGAGGAACATTGGACATTGTTTTAATCTTAGTAAGAGTTTTTGGGTACTTGAAACACAATCAGGTTATGTTACTGCCAAATATTAGAAGTGTTTTAGAGACTAGCATACAAAGAAAATACGGAGAAGAGATACAGACTTCAGATGTTTGATAACAAAGAAGGAGCAGACCACCTGACAGCATCCATCTACCACTCACACGGACACTTGTCAACAGCTCATCAATCTGTTCGAACAAGAAATCCCCACACAAACAAAGAAGAAAACAAAGCAAGCAAACGATCCCGCAAAACAAAACATCTCCTGTCGTGAAACCATGACTCTCACCACAAATTTAAGAGCTGAAGTGATTGCGTAAACTACGTCATGAGTACTCGGGTTCACGCAGTAGATGCCAGCCTTTTCTAAATTTCTGAACATACTGCAATAGTCTGGAGCCCTCCACCCAAACTTACGAGCCGGCACAGTTGGTTAAAACTAGGTTGGTAGGATTTTTGGGATTGCTGTTCTGCGGTACTAGTACTCAGATTACTCAAACATCTGGTTTGCAGATTTTACGGATTACGAGTATCTTTGCAAGAGAGTTATAGCACGGTATTAGTACTCAGATTACTCAGATATCCGGATAACAGAAGAGTATTCTTGCGAGGTTTCAGATATCAAAGGTGTCAGCACAATTTAATGACGGCGCCATTTTACCTGTCAGGCTTGAGATAGTGGTGGACTAAAAGTGGAAATTAAAGACCCGAAACGACTTAAAAAGTCTTTTACGCGACGCACGCAGGTATATAATATATTACATTGGTAGTGGCCTAGTTATGTCGATTTTTCTTGGGGGGGAGGGGAGGGGATGGGGCGCGTTTTTGAAATGTTCGTGTTTGGCTCCCCCATCGACACAATTTTGATAATTTAGGGGGCGGGCTCCGGACTTGCCTGTCAGAGCCAAGGCAATGTCCCAGCAGAGAGACCGAGATACTCATTAGAAAATTCTTTGAATGAGGGAATCGAACTCAGGTCTTCCTGTGTGCGAAGGTGAAACCCTTTTGCAGTAAAGCCACAAACGCCGGTTGAACATACATAAACACGTACAAAAAAAATCGGAACCACTTTATGTGGGTTAATGTTTTAAAAGAACAACTCAGCCTTCTAGATCCATCTAATGTGCACCCCAATAAAAAAAGAGGATGGACTATCTATCAGCATTGTACTTATGTTGTTCTATCCATCTATCTATCTATC
>NW_004798254.1:194206-196520 GCF_000002075.1 Aplysia californica | reverse complement strand
GTGTTGTGGAGTTTCTGTGTCTACAGTAGGGACCTGAGTTCTGCGATGCGGTGTAGAGATCACCGATGTAATTTCTTTCTTGATCACATCCAAACCGGCAGTTTTGTTTTGTTTTTGTACTTTTGGTAAGAGAAATGTTGGTACCTCCAAAGCCGGGGAGGGGGGGGGGATAAATTTCAGCTGGTAAAGCTCGTTAGGGGCATCTTTTGTGTGCATATATTATTCTGGAACGCTTCCCAATCTTAAAGTTTTAAGCTCCCATCAACGCAATATAGATAATTTAAGAAGTGGGCTTTGGCCATGCCTGTCAGGGCCAACCCGGGCTGAGAGGGATACAACGCCCTGGTAGAAAGACGGAGATGCTCGATAAAAAAAATAATTCTCCCCAGTAGGGAATCGATCTCGGGAGTCCAGCGTGCGACAGAGAGGTGCCTGACAGCTACACCACAGACGCCAGTATGCTTACACATAAGTAAGAAAGGGGATTTCGGGGACAGGGGAAGGTAGTCGGAGAATAATGATGGGGAGGGGGGATGAGGGGAGCATCAACATCAGCCTTTCTCCCCCCGTACCATAGTACGGGTCACCAACAGCTCTCCATCTACTTCTTTCCTGGGCTATAGTAGTCTCCACCTCTGTACAGCTGTATCCCTTTTACTTAAGGTAGAAATCTTAAGTCCTGCCTCCAAATAATGGGATGGGATGGGGGACATAAAATGAACTTCATTATTACCAAGGAGATTGATTGGAGGAGCAAGGCTAGAGACGTCCAGGTGTGCTCACAGACACAGGTAGGTACGGTTGTTCCACGGGACACAGCAAGAATGTGACCGCACTCGTAAAGGGACGTAAGTACATCATAAAGGCAATACCCTCTGGTACACAGTCATTATTTAACAAAAACCCCCCCACCAAAAATTAGTAATTTTTATATAGGAAAAGTGTGTGTGTGGGGGTGGGGGGGTGGGGGGGATGTTGCTATTTTAGGTCCCTTTCACGAGGAAAAAAACCCACAGATATTTTAGACACCCCTCCTCCCCCCCACACCCTTCCCTAAAATAGAAAAACGAACCTCAAAACAAAATTAAAAAACAAACACACAAACAATTCAATAAAGGACAATGAAAAAAACAACATCAACAAAAAAGCAAAAACAATAGCACACACAAAAAAAATAAATGCACCATCTCGTCGACATTTTCTACATGAGCGTTTGGTATGAGGGTTCATTGAGTGTATTTTATTCCCCGTGTATTCCAGTAGGTCTATCTCCCAACTTTTCTCTTCCTCCCCCCTCCCTCTCTCTCTCTCTCTCTCTCTCTCTCTCTCTCTCTCTCTCTCTCTCTCTCTCTCTCTCTCTCTCGCTCTCTCTTTCTCTCTCTTTCTCTTTGTCTCTCTAACTCTCACTGCCCCCCTCCTCTCTCTCCACTTCCCTCGTTCCATCCCTTCTTTCTCCTCCTCTATCTACCACTCTTTCTCTTGCTCCTTCGTTCCATCCCCTATTTCTCCACCTTTTTATACCACTCTCTCTCTCTTGCCTCTTCGTTCCATCCTCTATTTTTCCTCCTCTATCTACCACTGTCTCTCTTGCTCTCTAGTTTCATCCCCTCTTTCTCCTCCTCTATCCACCACCCTCTCCAGCTCTCTTGTTCCTTCGTTCCGTCCCCTATTTCTCCTCCTCTATCTATCACTCCCTTCTTGCTCCTTCGTTCCATCCCCTCTGTATCCTCCTCTATCTACCACCCTCTCTCTCTCGCTCCTTCGTTCCATCCTCTTTTTCTCCTCCTCTATCCACCAACCTCTCTCTTGCTTCTTCGTTCCATCTCCTCTTTCTCCTCCTCTATCTACCACTCTCTCCATCTCTCCCTCACCTGGACCTCACACTATAGGCTCTGGTTGAGCACGTGCAGAGAGGGAACCTACGTCACAGGTGAGAGAGGTCTGAGAGGTCAAAGGAGAACCTGACGTCATTGTTAGGTAATGGGAAAATATTCATCACCCGAAGGTTGGCACTACAACGGCGTCCGTCTTACATTTACCGTTTTTTGAGGGGTTTCTTTTTTAAAAATATGGAATGGGTTGGGGGTAAAGAGACATTGATGTGGATTTGGGGTTTTTATTTTTGCTCGCACAAAGTAGATTTGGAAGGGAAAGATTGTTATACATATTTACACACACACATACACACACTAATATAGGTCCCAATTATATTATGAATATTTATGTACAGATTGATAGATAGATAGACATATAGGTATAGATAGTGACAGCGAGAGAGAGAGAGAGAGAGAGAGAGAGAGAGAGAGAGAGAGAA
>NW_004798254.1:189020-191052 GCF_000002075.1 Aplysia californica | reverse complement strand
CTATTTTTTTTTAACATTTGTGAATTCGCGTGTTCAGATTTAGATCTAGTTCGTGTGTTTGAAATAAACCAACACACACAAACACAGTCTCAAGCAAAATAAATGTTATATTATAATTTTGTTTTCTCCATCTTCCAACCATCTCTTCGCCCAGCCCAACTGAATGTGAAATACAAATTCACACGAATACACACACACACATACACACACATACTCACACACACATACACACACACTCACACACACACACACACACACACACACACACACACTCACACACACACACAAACACACATACACACACAAATATCCACAAAAGCAAATGCTCAAGATGTGTGTTCTCCACCTTCCACCCCATCTCTTCACACGCCCCCTCCCCTCCTCCCACCCCAAGCTACCACCCGCCCGCTCGCAACTCCAAATCCCTCACCTCCCACCCCACCCCCACACCTTATTTTTGTTTGTTTTTTTCTTTCTAAACACTCACATCAAGAGCAAATAAACTGGCACTCAGATCTAAAAATAGCAACACTGCCAATTTCCTGCGGCCTCTAGACTCGCATCGATGAGTCATGCCCAGGCCGATGTACATCTGTATGAAGAAATGGAACAGAAAAGGATGGCACACACGAAGGAGTCGGACCGAGTTCATCCAGTGACAAAACCACGTATGTGCTGTCAGATGAGCTGTCCGTGACCGTTGGAATTTTGTGTGTCGCAGCTATGTTTCTACTGTTTTATTTCAGTACGTGTTTTACGGCACTTGCAAGCACAATAAGGACATATAAGTGCCGAAGATAAGAGGTGTTATAAGAGAGTAACGAACACAATAGGGAAGGAGGGGAGATAAAAACGATAGACGTTTGATAGGAAAGAAGAAGAAGGAAACCACACCAGTGCACCCGCCAACCACCCACTTTTTACTGTTTATTTATAGCTGGAAATCTTTATTCGGACTCTTATCTTCGATTCTGTTTGTTTTATAATATAACTAGACATCTTTGATTGGATGGATTCCGATTTTGTTTCTATTTATAACTGGAAATCTGTATTTGGATAGACTCCGATGCTGTCTGTCTATAGCTGTAAATTTGTATTGGGATAGATTTAGATTCTCATGAAACAACACCAGTGGTAGAAAAGGGAGGGGGAGACGCGGAGGAGAAGTACGAGAAAGAATAGGGAGGAGAGGAGGAGAAGCAGGAGGAAGAGAATGAAGGAGAGGTATCGAAGGGTGAGGGTGAGGGTGTGTGTGTGTGTGTGTGTGTGTGTGTGTGTGTGTGTGTGTGTGTGTGTGTGTGTGTGTATGTATATATACATGAAAATGCAACAAAAATTTTGAAAAATAATAATTAGGGTTTAGTACATCTGAGCAGAGCAGACACTTGATGTTGGAGGCGAGTACATCTCAACAGCTGGCAGAGGATACCATGGTGAGTCAAAATTTAATTAATTAAAAACCACGCCATAAAGAAAGGTCAGCAGTGACACGAAAGAGATAACATTATGGACACAAGAGAGAAAACACATCACAAAAGACAAAAAAACATCACCACTGACACTGACACAAAAGAAAAAAAAACAAACATCACAACTGACACATATTAAGAGCAAAAAAATCCCTCACCACTGACACGTACAAAAGACAACACACACATGACCACCATAGACACACAAAAGACATGAACACCGACACACAAAAGACATGAACACTGACACACACAAGACAACACACACATGAACACTGACACACAAAAGATATGAACACTGACACACAAAAGACATGAACACTGACACACAAAAGACATGAACACCGACACACACACAAGACAACACACATGACAACCACGGACATACAACAAGCACCCGCAGACACACAGCCAGCACCCACTGACCACCACAGACACACAACAGGCAGCCACTGACCACTACAGACACACAACAGGCAGCCACTAATCTCCAGACACACAACCAGCAGCCACTGACCACCACAGACACACAACAGGCAGCCACTGACCACCACAGACACACA
>NW_004798254.1:183714-185602 GCF_000002075.1 Aplysia californica | reverse complement strand
AGAGAGAGAGAGAGAGAGAGAGAGAGAATTTCATCTCTGAAAACAGGCTACCCCATCTTATTCAATCGCAGATTATATTTTTTCGATTTCTATTGAAGATTGATGGGTACTTTCCTCATTGAAAGATACAAAAATGGACGTGCTTTATGATGATACCAATAACTTCACATGGCCCAAAACTGACGAGCGTGTCATGACGCTTATGATAAATATTCCTATTTAAAAACACTTATCCATTTCAATTTTTAAAATTGTTAATTTTTAAAAAAAATTTTTTTGGGGGAAGGGTTTTATACTGATTAATTGGTAATCGACTACAGTTGCTGAAGATACGCCGTCATCGATCAAGTTAAGATTATCTAAAGCCAGCTTGTTCAGTCTACCAAGCCATGGTCAACCCAGGCTGTACGGGATATTAAGTCAAGTCAATAGGACGAAGTTATAAACACTTCTTGAAAATAATATGATGAATCGAACCCGTGAACTTTTGTGTGCAAACCATGGAACGTCACAGTTGTCCCTTTTTCTTAAGGGAGCCGGATATCTAACTAGCTAATGTAATGAGAAGTCAACCACACACTGACTGACAATTAGTTCCTGAATTTAAAAACAAAGGATTTTCAAGGAAGTTTACCCTCCTGACTTTAGAATCAAAAAGTTTTATCTGACATTTTTGGGGCCGTTTTGAGTTACTAAGACCATGAGATAAAAAACCAATAGATATTCTATCTGCTCTATCATGATAGTAAGGTTAATGGGAGTCGGTATCAAGATATTCCAAGAATTACATTCGGAAAGGCTTGGGAAGTTGTGAAACTGAACAATTTTTGCGTCAAATTTCTCAAAACAGGGTACTGAGCAGACAGATCATTGTAGTTCTAGGGTAACGTATTGTTGTAGTCATCACTGTTGTTGTTGTTTTGCTGTTGTCGTTGTTGTTGTTGCTGTTGTAGCTGTTGTTGTTCTGTTGTTGTTCTGTTGTTGTCTTTGTTGTTGTTATTGTTGTTGCTGTTGCTGTTGATGTTGTTGTTGCCTTTGATACTGTGTATAAAACATCTGTCGTCCCTATCTCCCCTACTTCTTGACCTGTTATTACAAACTAAGTCATGTTCAATGTCAAAATCTGAATTGTATCAAACCGTTTTATAGCCTATAATCACGAACCTCTTGTCATGAAATTGAATGTCTGAGAAGATGACTTCACAATAACTCCCTTGTCCTCCCTATTGAATCCCAGAGCAACACCCTCCAACCACCCTCAGTAAAAGTATGCCATAGAAGAAAGACGCACGCGCCACTTACTAGCCCAAAGTAGGTGTAGCTCAAATTGTGAATTACACTTCTGACACAAAAAACCTCCCATTAAAAATGTTTTTAAAATAAAAATAAAGAGACAAGTGACATCTGAAATACATAAATATCGGTAAATACATGAATAGATTTTTAAAATGTTACTAAAAGAATTGAAATATTACGCGAATAAGCAGATTATAATATAATATAATCTTATTCGGTCTTCTCGGAGATGGACGTTGAACTCGGAGGTCCCGCGTCTAAAACAGCCTATTAGTGTTGATACGGGCGTTAAACCTATACAATTCTTCACGAATATGAAAGGTTATTAAAACCCACAAAGCTACAACATGAAGTGCAATAGAAGAGGCTCTAATGAAGCAGGGAAACAGTTTTACCTGTAAGTTGTAGGTGTGTGGTCCCCTGTCGACTCCAGGATACTGCTGACCTCAGGAAACGTCCCCAGATAGACGTGTGACTGTGTGAGGGTGTGGAGAGGCGGGGGATAGAAAGAGAGAGAGAGAGAGAGAGAGAAAGAGAGAGAGAGAGACAGAGAGAAAGAGATAGAGAGAGAGAGGGAGGGGAGTATGTGAGT
>NW_004798254.1:180459-181379 GCF_000002075.1 Aplysia californica | reverse complement strand
AGAGAGAGAGAGAGAGAGAGAGAGAGAGAGCGATAGATCTAAATAGAAAGAAACCTGCCAGAGAGAAATGTGTGCAACTATACTGTGCATCATTATAACAATATCACTTTTTCTTTGGCAATTTTTTCTGCTCCACCAAGCCAATAGTAAACATATCAGCTCCACATATCAGTCGGTAAAACTGTGTTGTACCCAATTCGACACAGCTGACTTGGTTAGTTAGGGGGCGGGCTGCTTTGACTCTGCTGTCCAGGCTGAAAAGAATACAACATTCCACAAGAAAGTGGGTGGTTGGCGTATGTTCTGGTGTGGTTAGCTCCTTTATTTCCATATCAGACATCCTATATCATCCTTATCTCACCCCTTTTTTATGTTTTTACTCTGTTGTAACATCTCCAATCTCCGACACCTGTATGACCTAATTATGTTGCAATTGACGTAAAACTCTTACTAGTGGGTGGTTGGTGGGTGCTCTGGTGCGGTTTGCTCCTTTATTTCGTTATTACTATCAGGCATCTCATATTGTCCTTATCTCCCCTCCTTTTTGTGTTTGTTACTCTCTTGTAACATCTCTAATCTCCGGTATTTGTAAGACCTAATTGTGTTGCAAGTGCCGTAAAAGTTTTACTAAAACATTCTACAAGAAAGTCGGACTCACTCGACCAAATCATATCCCCACCCTAGAATCGAACTCATTTCAAAGAGTGTAATACTCAGCGCCCACATTGCCAATCTCATTTATCGGACTGGGTCCAGTCCAGCCACATTTCCCTTCATGAATAGGGGGAAAGTCGCCGTGTTGGCACAATACGACCGAGTTCATCATAACTCGACTATGACCTTAAAAATCAGGCGCGTTTGTTTTTCGAGGTCACGAGTCGAATCGATGGCTATTTCGATGGTACAACCATTATAATACA
>NW_004798254.1:171249-176249 GCF_000002075.1 Aplysia californica | reverse complement strand
CTGGAAACAGAAACCCTCATAGAATGGAACGAAGAGAAAGGGGAAGTGGAAAAGATATGCGCAACAATAAATTGTTGTATTTCACGGCTGTTACAAGGATGTGTGGCGAAACGTTCAGGTAAGAAAGGAGGGTGGGATACAGGCAAGTAGTTCACAAAAGGAGGAAGAGACGAAAGGTGATCTAGGGACTTTGGCACACTAACAAGTTAAAGAAAATAAACAAAGACTGATATGTTGCCCTACCGTAGTAAGTTCGTGATTTCGGAAAAAGTAAGGAAAGATACAGTTGCGAACTCACTGAACAGTTGATTATGTAAAAGCACCTTTGGAATCTAGAACAATAGTTAGGCAGAAAAAAATAGTATAGATTGGAGTTAATCCTATCCGTACGCCGTGTTTTACTATCGTATCCATACGACGTGGGGAACTCCGTTCCACCTCTTTCCAAAGAGGAAATTTACTTGTTAATCCGATCCGTACGCTTTGCATTACAGTCTGTCAAAATTAAATGATTTTTAGAAATAGAAGTATTCTAAAATGTGAAGAATACAACCCTGAGGGTGGAAAACGACCCCAAGGGGTACGGATAGGGTTAACAGAGGAAAAACCTATTTAAAAGGACCAAGCGCTTGACTGATTGCATGTTTCTCGCTCTAACAGAAATAAATTAGACGTTTTTAGAAGAGCTATTCCTTCATCCGTGTCTCAGGACTCAGGACCAACCGAGACAATGTTTGACATTACGAGGGGGGGCTGAAAAATATCGACTGTTTGGCCATACCTTTCTTATTTACAACACTCTTTTGCACAAATAACACAACAAAAGAAAGCTCAGAATCTCAGCGACACTCCAGTTACTTTATATTCATAGTTTTAAGATCCCTTGGTGCTCCAAAATTGATAAGAGTAGGCTTCAGCTGCCACCCGTGCGAAATTCAAAATTACCTACAAACTGAAACTGTTTGATGCGTCCCGCGCTCTCATAATATGACCTTAAGCAGTTGCGAGCGCCGTAAAACATTTACTTAAAAAACCCAAAAAAAACCAACAAACAAGCAAAAAAACAGTCATTTAGCCGAGAGAAAAGAAAAAAAAGTCCGAAGGATCAAGATCCGGACTGTATGACCGATGCTGCAAAATGAAGAAATATCATTCGTGTGGGGGCGAGCATTGTCATGCTGCAGTATTGCATCTTTTTCTGGGTAAACCTGTCGATCTCAGCCTAGCTTACAGCTTATGTAAAACAATTTTTTTCAAAACTGTTCTAAATTCACTGTCCTCCTCTGTTCCAGGAACTCTCTGTGGATTTTCATGCCTTCCCAGTCCCATCAGATAATCAGCAGCCCAAACCGCATTTGATCATTTTGTCTCAGTCAGATCTTCTCCTTTCAAAGATCTTGCCCATCGCCTAATAAGAAGGCTAGGACGAATACAAATTTCCCTCACAATAAACATATTTTATGCTTTAATAAATGTGTCACGACGTGGTGGAATCAGGTGCTCGTCAGTTTTGGGGCAAATGGAGTTGTTAGTCAAATCTCAAAGCGTATTAACTCGTCTTTCATTTAGCCAGTGAAAAAACACCCGTCAGTCTTGAATAGAAGTCAAAATATTATTTGCAATTGAAGACGGTGGGGGTCATAATTTGTTGTCAGAGGTAGAATTAAAGAGAAAAGGGCCACCAAAATTAAGTGACTTCCAAAGCTTTAGGTGTCCTTGGAAACTACAAATTTACATTTGTTGTGCCTTTGATCAACATTTTTCAGAAAAATCCGCACAGAAATGTGTTCTTAAATGGGCATAGAAGGTATAGAACCAAAAGACGAAAATTCGATAAATATTGCCAAACTGGAGGAAAATGCCTGTTTCTTGCAGTTCATTATTTTGACGAGCGCCTGATTTCATATCATTACACGTCACAAATTATATTAGCTGCTGAACAGCCTTCAGCAGTGTCATTTTCAATCATTAGCACATTGCTCAAGCTAAGCTTTTTGAAGGTGGCCATTTTTACCTCTGATTGAGGTACCCAAGCACGTATTGTGCCAAATGCAATTTTGAATTGAAATATCGTCTTAAAGAATGGTAACTGTTCTTTAGTGGTCGTCAAATTATGGTTAGACAGTACTTGCTGCAATTTTCAGCATCTTACAATGAATAATTAAAATGCTGTGGCAAAACATGAGGTATTACTTTTTCGCCTAAACTCGATAAGAAAAAATAATATTGCCCTCGTCGGAATCGAAATCACATTCCTTGCCTGAAAAGCGAAGCGCTTGTCCATTGCACCACTGACTCGACCACAGAAGTGAGAACACACTTTCAGAATATCAAAAAAGGGGGGGGGGGGGGGGGAGGGGGAGGAGGAAAAAAGAGTGACAAAAATAAAATGATAATAGAAAAAGGACGAATGTAGGAAAAAAGGTAAACTTCCAAAGAACAAAAAAAATACTTGATTCAACCTCCAATAATTGGTCCTTTCTTTTTCTCTTTCTCACTCTTTCTCCACATCTTTCTCTTTCTCTTTCTCTCTCGCTCTCTCTCTCTCTCTCTCTCTCTCTCTCTCTCTCTCTCTCTCTCTCTCTCTCTCTCTCTCCCCTCTTCTCTCTCTCTTCATCTCTCTCTTTGTCTCTCTCTTTCTCTCTGTGTATGTTTGTTTATATGTGCGTGTGTGTGTGTGTGTGTGTGTGTGTGTGTGTGTGTGTGCGTGTGTGTGTGTGTGTGTGTGTGTGTGTGTGAGAGAGAGAGAGAGAGAGAGAGAGAGAAAGAGAGAGAGAGAGAGTGCTCTCATTCACTTATTCCTTCAGGTCAAGCAAGAATCTATCTGTAATTTTGACGCAAAGGCCAATTGAGAGATATACCTTCAAGGTGCCGACTTTTTCTGTCGTTCTTAGATTGTTTGTTTATTAATTGTGTCCTAAACTGTTCTACCGTCTGTGATGTAGTGGTTATATTCTTCGCTATTCGATTCCCGTGTTGAGAAGTTTTTTGGTTGTTGTTTTTTTTCGATAATCTCATTGTTTGGATGCCTTTTCCGAATGTGACCAGATGGATCATGACAGTGACAGACAGGATCGAATGGGCTTTAAAACGATAACAATCATTTTAAGTTCTCTTCCATTTCCAGTAGCAATGTAGCGGTTGTTGGGACAAAATCGCCCGATACTACAACTCAGCTTCGTTAACAGCATCGGGTATGACGTGTGTGGTATAGATAGCGATAAAATTTAGAGGGTAGTTTTCTCTTTTTCTCTCTTTAAAAAGAAAACAAACACACACTAAAAAAAACACACTTCAAAACGCGTTTTCTCTGACGAACGATGGAAAGGAAAAGTGCAGCCAAAGAAAAGGAGGGGGGAAATGAAATGACAGGTGCGCTAATAAAATGAGAGAAGCCATAAGGATTGTAAGAAGAGTGGATAGAGAGAAGAAAGATAATTATGAAGCAATGTGGAACAAAACGGATGGGGTAGGATGGGGTAGGATGGGGTAGGAGTGGTAAAGAACAAAATGGAAAGATGGGATGAGGGAAAGGGAAGATATAAAAGAGACACGAAAAAGAAAGGAGTGAAGGAAAAATGGAAGTGCGGGCGAAAGTCGGAAGGAATGACGGAAAGAGGAAAGAAGAATTAATGATGGATGGCAGGTAAGCCTGAAACAAGAAACTGGTAGGTGTGTTAACGAACTACATCAGGGTGTGAAGAAATTGGAGATAGGTAGGGAGGAAGATGCAGAAGGAGAAGAACGAGGTAGAAATGAAAGGGGGAGGGGAGAATAACTTTTTTTAAAAGCATGAGGCTACGACTGGATGGAGAGATGGAAGAAGGAACGAAGATACGGAGAGAAAAGAATACTATAAGAATAACTGTATGGAAATAAATGAAGAGTGTAAAGATGGATAGACGGAGAGGAATGATAGAAAGAACAAAGAAAACAAAATAAACAGGTGGGTGAGTTGGTTGGCGAACACATAGAACATGTTTACGTAACCGATAGAAAGAAAACACAGAAGGAAAGGTGAACGTTTTTAGTAAGAGTTTTACGGCACTTGCAACACAATAAGGTCATATAAGTGCTGACAATTAGAGGTGTTACAAGAGAGTAACAAACACAAAAAAGAAGGAGGGGAGATAAGGGAGATAGATGTTTGATAGGAAAGAAGGAGCAAACCACATTAGGGCACCCACCAACAAATCTACTAGAGAGGTGAAAGGAAATTGTACTTAAAGGAGAGGTCATAATTTATTAAAAAAAGAAAGAAGAAATGGCCAAAGGAAGGAAGGTCGGATAAAGGGAAAGAAGAAAATGAAAAAGATGAGTGAAAGGAAGAAAACAAGTATGAAAGCAATGAAGAATGACATTATGGGAAAGGAGTAGTTAGCGATGGATGAGAAATAAGGGAGAGACAGAAAGAAGCGAGAACGACAAACTAAAAGAACGAAAACAAAAGTAGAAAGACAGAAAGGAAGAGTGAACAATTTAAAGAGGGAGGAGAAAACAAAGATGGCGGCAAGGTAGGCTAAGTCTGAGAAAAAACAAATGCTGCGTGCATGAACCTATCTTTGGCTCCACAGAGGCAAGGTGGAAGAGAACGAGGGACGGGTAGATGGACGGAAGGAAAATGTTTGGAAAAGCACGACAGATGTGCTCACTTAGCTTTGGCTTGATCACAAAACGTTCCAGGATATGAGGGAAGGTGTTAGGGAATAGGCATTAGCAAGGTTAGCTCGAGCAACAGAGACGCATAGGGTAATTATTATGAAACGTTGTTCTGTCGGGGGGGGATTTTTTGTGTGTGCTTTTGTGCGCACTGTTTGAGTGTACTGTTTGTGTGAGTGTTTATTTGTGCGGGTGTTTGTATGTGTGTGTGTGTGTTTGTGTTTGTTTGTATGTGTGCAAGTGTGGTTTTTTTCATATTATGTGTATGTTTGTGTTTGTGTGTTTGCGTGTGTGTGTGTGTGTGTGTGTGTGTGTGTGTGTGTGTGTGTGTGTGTGTTGTG
>NW_004798254.1:168883-170154 GCF_000002075.1 Aplysia californica | reverse complement strand
TGTCTGTCTGTCTGTCTGTCTGTCTGTCTGTCTGTCTGTCTGTCTGTCTGTCTGTCTGTACGCCTCGTGTGTGTGTCAGCGAACGAGGACGGCCGAGAGGAGAAATACAATACATGCATGCTGTGATGATAAGTCGAAGACAAGGTGTGGTGGCGAGTGCTAGGGTACGGTGAGAACTTTGTTGATAAACGCAACACGGACCGGTGCTATGAAAACACAGTTAGGGTGTGTTTACACTCAACACTAAAGGACAAACTATACGTTAACGATCAGCAAACGAGCGCTCTTCAGTTCATGGCTGTGATTCGAAGTGTACATTACTCCCTTATTGTTTTAGTAAGAGTTTTACGGCACTTGCAACACAATAAGGTCGTATAAGTGCCGAAGATTAGAGGTGTTACAAGAGAGTAGCAAACATAAAATAGAAGGAGGGGGAGATAAGGGCGATGGATGTTTGATAGGAAAGAAGGAGCAAACCACACCAGAGCACCCACTAACCGCCCACATTATCCCCCTTATCGACATAATTTAAGTAAATAATGATGTGAAAAGAGGACTGCTCTGGTGGTGCCTGTCAGAGTCAACATGAGCTGTTTAGTTTAGATTTTAGCTTTAGTAAGAGTTTTACAGCACTTACAACAAAATAAGGTCATATAAGTGCCGAAGACTAGAGGTGTTACAAGAGAGTAACAAACGCAAAAAAGAAGGAGAGGAGATAAGGACGATAGATGTTTGATAGGAAAAAAGAAGCAAACCACAACCAGAGCACCAGCCAACAAGTTACAACCCACGCTGTTTGGTTTGCAACATCCCAGGAGACAGACTTGAGACGAACAAGATACATTTTTTTTAAAAAAAGCTTCCTTACGGGAAATTGAACCCTTGTCTTCTAGGCGCAACGGCAAACGGCGTTAACTCATTTTTCCTGAATGTAAAACATCTATCGTCCTAATGGCTACTTCTTCTTTGTATTTGTTACCCTCTCTTGTATTGCATTGTATTGCATTGCATTGAGTTGGGTTGGGATGGGTTGCATTGAGTTGAGTTGGGATGGGTTGCATTGAGTTGGGTTGGGATGGGTTGCATTGAGTTGAGTTGGGATGGGTTGCATTGCATTGCGTTCAAAGACCTTTCGGCATCATTTAGTGTGTGATCATATTCTTAAGGTGAGGAAATAGTGGTGAGTGATGTATACTGTGGGGTGTTGAGTCGCTAGTCAGATGTACGTGCGGGCTTGTTTTTTTGTGGGAGGGGGGGGGGGGGGGGGGGGA
>NW_004798254.1:165374-167816 GCF_000002075.1 Aplysia californica | reverse complement strand
TGAACAAGCTTTAAGATGATACCAATAACTCAATATGCCCAAAAATTGACGAGAGCCTGATTCCACCACGCTGCCTCACATATTATTGACTTCTTCAGATCTTCCGGATTATCTCCAGTGTTGTTTATGGTGATAAGCAACTTTATCATCTCTTTGATACTCATCCTTTATTGTAGTGAGTATGTTGTCCAGACATGGCACTTAGCCAAATGTCGTTTGATGATTTCGGGTTATATATATTATTATAAAAATACCCCCTCCACCAAAAAAAAACAACAACCAACAAACAAACCAACAAAACAATTCGTATGTACTTACCAATTGGCCCATTGTCTGTTTGCCCTTTTTACGTCATCCAACGCTGGGAAAATGGTGAAACAATGACGTATCCACTCCAAAGGAAAAAGTAGAGACGAAAAGGTTCCGGTTGTCGGTGACTGTTTATTTGAAGTAGAAGAGTTGCGCTGTATTTGTTGCAGTGGTTGTTGTATCAAAAAACGTAAAGGCGGAAAGCGAAAGTAGATCACTTTTCGGTTTCAGGTGAAAGTTTTGAATTGTTTCTTCCAAACTAAAATACGCTCCCTTTTCTCATGTAAACGAGATACACTTCCTGTACCGTCTCCTCGGGGTATCCGTTTTTGGTGGAAAAATTTATGGATTCTTTGGTGAAGTTAAGGTTGGGGTTGGAATTGCTTCTTCTTTCAACTCAGATAGGTGAATCATATAGTGGCAGAAATATATTAGATCATAATTTCCATCAGCGATACCACCTAGCAAGTTTCAGACAACCAAGGAAAGTCTCAGGAATAAAAACTGGTTACACTTTTAAAGAAGATCGAACCCTGACCCTTCGGGGAAAGATGCGAGTATCTTAACCACAACCTTGAGCGAACGAAATGCTCGTGGATTCTGTTCTTTGGTGGCGAAGATGAATTTGTTCTTTCGTAGAATATTCACACAATCTGAAACCAGGTTTATCAGTTCAGCAGCTCACAACGTCGAAAACCTGACTTAGAAGAAACAAAACCACTTGGTTTTTACCAAGAGGGATTTTGGAAAATCTAAATAGGATATTATCTGCATTCGTCTTATGACAGCATCAGAACACAACTCATTTTAACCGAAAAACTTTTAGTATCATAGCTTCAACACGATTTTATGTTCTTCAGAGTACATTTAAGTATTTCTTACTCCCGTTCCTTCCTTTTTATATTTGTATTGCAAAGCGAGCAGCGTACAGGGTACTTCAGCTAAATGGCGCGTGTTGGAGGCTCGACTTGGGTTGGCATGAAATGGAGGCAGCGACCACCAACACCAGTTGACCGGACCAAGTATTGGAGCTTGACTCCCAGGCACATGACATATACGGCAGCAACAGCCAACTGTGACGTCACAGCATCCTGGTACTGTTGACCAAGTCACGTGACATAATCTCCAGACCTGGTATCCAGCCAATGTCAAATCGTCGGACTAAGAGAGGAAGTGACGTAAAAGCAGTTCCACGTCTACATCACAGATCTGAGAATGAAAGAGAGCGTTGCTGAAAAATAAGACATAAGCATCACATCCATCCCCTCCCTACCAACACCAATCTCCAAAACATAACGAGCACAAAAAAACAACGGACAACATTGGACTAAAAATAAATAACAAAAAACGATCATCATCATCATCATCATCATCATCATCATCATCATCATCATCATCATCATCATCATCATCATCATCATCATCATCATCACCATCATCATCTTCAACTAAAGATAACTTCAGCGGCGTTTTAAAATTTCTAAATAACATACTAAAAAAAACCCAACATTTTTCATGTGACTTACATTTAATTGTTTTTCATTTTTGGTGGGTTATTGTATACCTCATTCATCAATTGTAAAATATAGAACTCAGATGCATGATTGTTTTACCCGGGATGGCATGTTAATGAAGGGAACAATTCACTTTATCTGTATGTATATATAAATAATAGACCAAAGAAAGAATATAAAAATCCTATAATAGAATAAGATTAATAAAAGCCAAAAAATAACAACAACAACAACAACAACAATAATAACAACAACAACAGCAACAGCAACAACAACAATACACTAAAATACAACTATACAAAAAATAGCAAAATACAACAACAACAACAAAAACAACAACAAACCACACAATGTATGGGACAACAAAGGAAAACTGAAGCCTTGTTCTGTTTTCCTCTGCCGCCCCACGAGACACGAAAATGCAGTTTTGAAGTTGGAGTAGGTCTACAAGCCACGCTACAAAGTCGCTACCTCCGAATTACAAAGTTCTATTTGTTCAGTTCAGTACCTAGTTTTCATAAATTTGGCATGAAAGATTTTGAGTTTCTCATCATGTCAAGCTTTTTCGAATGTAATTCTTTTAATATCTTGATAACAACTGCGAAGAATCTTACGGTTT
>NW_004798254.1:155374-162874 GCF_000002075.1 Aplysia californica | reverse complement strand
TTCAACAAGCGAGAAGCCATGTTCAACTTACAGGTTCTCCCTGCATCTTTGTGGCAGAATCAGCTCGCTCAGAAGCTAGGAAATTGGAAAACCCGAAGCTAACAGGGTGGATTAGGCTCTGAGGGGAATATGTTACCAGCAGTCGGGTATGTCAGAAATACGAGGGGCCCCCTCAGTCGAACAGACACGCAACCTGCGGGGGCTAGAGAACTATTTTCTCGAAAAGAGACGAGAGAAATGGAGAGAAAAAAGAAGAAAAGAGCGAATTAAGATGGAAGCAAAATAAACAGAGGGGAAAAAAGAAAGAAATCGAGAGTGGTACAAGATGGTGTTTGCTAGGAGTAAGAGTGAGTGGTCGAGAGATTAGAAAAAGAAAGTTCCTCAGGTGGAAAAATGGCACGAGCGAAAGGTAAGCCTGCGTTTCTCTTTATGCTGTGATGTTTGTTTTCGGTGAAGAATAAAGCAGAGTGGGTTTGTTGCTCTGCACTACCTTTTGGCATCACTCTGTGCGTGTAATTGAAAGTGTTTTCTGCCCCCATCAACACAATTTAGACAATTTAGGAGGCGGGCTCTCTCGCCAATGTCGGGGACGGGAGGCGTCCTGGACTGATTGGGGTACATCATCTTAGCGGAAACTCAGATATGTTTTAGTTTTAGTAAGAGTTTTACAGCACTTGCAACACAAAAAGGTCATATAAGTGACGAAGATTAGGTGCGTTAAAAGAGAGTAACATTCACAAAAAAGAAGGAGGAGGGATACGGACGATAGATGTTTGATAGGAAAGAAGGAGCAAACCACACCAGAGCACCCGCCGACCACCCACTCAGAGATACTCATTAAGAGAACTTGACCTCTCAGGATTCGAAATCTCGCCTTCAGTGTACAACAGTGGAGAGACTAATGTATAACGAGCAACACTACAGACATGGGTTTTATTCTTGTGTCAACATGTTCATGTGCGTGAATGTTTATGTGTGTTTGGAAATTAAAAGTAGTCAAGAAACTGACCAAAATTATTCTCTGAATACACAATTAAACACATATTTTTACTCGGAACCAAAGCTTCAAACACACCCTTTAATCTCTGACGTCACGCGACTTATTAATAGCACCCCGCTGTTTCTCCACCACGCAATCTCCGAGTCATAGCTCTTTTTAGTCTTAGTAAGAGTGTTACGGCACTTACAACACTATAAGGTCATATAAGTGCCGAAGAATAGATTGTGTGTTACAAGAGAGTAACATACACAAAAAGAAGGAGGTGAGATAAGGGCGACAGATGTTTGATATGATAGAAGAAGCAAACCACACAAGAGCACCCTCCAACCACCCACCAAGTCATAGCTCTGACTCCACACCAATGCCAAACCACGAGACAAATACTTACTTACTTTGTCCGTCCTCTAGTACCTCCCTCTAGGGTTTTGGAGGGGAGAAAGAGCTTTCTTTCTCTAGCGAGCTGGATGGCCTGGCTGGGTGGAATGTTGTATGTTGTCAGGTTATCCTTCACACCTTCGATCCAGGCCTTCTTTAGTCTTCGTCATGCCTTGTGCCCTTATGTTTTTGTTGTACGCTTTATTGACCTGCTGGTGAGGTGTCATACATGCCAGATGTCCAAATCACCTGACTGTTTGCCTCTGAAAGTAAAGGGGGACAGGACCAGGTGTTGCTCCCATCATTTACCTGTTCCTGTTGTTTATGATCATGCCCCGGCTGGTTTTGTTGACGGCTCTCCTTAGAAATATCATCTCGCAGGGGCTCATTTTACGTTCCAGTCTTTTGTCCAAGCTCCATGTCTGGAATTGGTAGGAAATTAGACCAACACCGACTTCAAACTTTGATGGAGCATAACATTGATTGGGCCTTCGTTTTTCTCTGTCTTTCCAAGTTAGAATCTTCTGGAAACAACGAGTGAACTACGACTTTCCTTTTTCGTATTGTGGTTCTCATGTGTAAGCATGTTTACAACGGAAAGTTAAAACACCATTTCACTTCTAACAGCACAAAAATGAAGTGTTAATGTTTTAAAAAATATAGTCGGAGACGCACCAAGACGAACAAACATTCCCACACATGACACCAACACTTGTCCGTGTGTAAACAACCTGAATTCTTTTTACGCTTGTTTTGACAACCACGACTTCTACGACCAGCTGACAACTGTCAAAGAGAGGATTCAAAGTAACCGCACAGACGACAGCAACACAGACGAAGACTACGACTAGAGCAAATAATTTTTTGTGGTTAGTGGTCAAGAAAACTCACAAAGCGAGTGGACCCGATGGAGTAAAAAGTAAAGTTTTAAAAATGTGATCTACTCAGTTAGTGATATTTTCCATCGTATGTCTTTGAAAAAACGAATAATACCACTCTCGAGGAAATGCTTTGAAACAATTCCTGTCCCAAAGAAACAATCAATACAAACTTTGAATGACCTAAGACCTGTGGCTTTAACACCAGTCCTTGCTTGGCATTGGACAGAAGGGCGAGAGCCCAGCTGTTGCTGGATCGATAACAACAACAAAAACAACAACAACAACAACAACAACAACAGCAACAACAACAACACCAGTCCTTATGAAATATTTAAAAAACTGGTTCTGAAAGAATTGAGGAAATCAACAAAAGACATAGAATATAACGTGCAATTTGCCTATCGTGCCAAGAGGGGTGTAGAGGATGCCATTCTCGTGTTCTTGGATAACATCTACTAACGCATAGACACACGAAGAAATTACTGCAGGATATTGTTTTGCTGAATTTTCATCCGCTTTCAACACAATCCAACCCCACAGAATGGTTTCAAAATCAATTAATATGAACGCAAACAAGAACATTATAGCTTGGATTCTTGAGTTCTTAACCAATCGACTTCAATAAAATTTAAGCAAAATTAAATGACGTAAAAATCCAACCCAATATTCACGAACACTGGCGCGCCCTAAGGTAGTGTAATCTCCCCTGTCTTCTTTACGCTCAACACCAACGATTGTACTTTTAATAACTAAAACATCAAACTGATAAAATTAGTGGATGATTCCACTCTACAAGGCCTTATAACAACAAATGAAAATGAATACAATAACGCTGTAAATGTATTTACAAATTGGTGTGATAACCACTTCCTTTTACTAATTATGTAAAAAAGACAAAGGCATATTAATTATAGACTTTAGAGTAAAAAAAGACCAGTTGCAACCGGTATTTAATTTTGTTAAAGAAGAGGAGGTGGAGGTGGTAAGCTATTATAAATATATGGGCATAACAATTGATGACAAGCTTGACTGGCATCCCCACGCTGCTCTTGTGCATAAAAAAGTAAATCAAGGAATGTTCCTTTTGGGGATTAAGAAGGTTTCGTGTCGATAATAAGAGTATGTCCCTTTTATACCATTCTTTGATTGAAAGCGTGCTATTATTTTGTATTTGCTGCTGGGCTGGGAATTGTAGGGTGAAAGATAAAGAAAAATTTGACAGAACCATTAAGAAAGCCAGCGAAATCTCCATATGATTTTACTAGAATTGATGAAATAACACCGCAAGTATTAAAAAAAGATAAAAAAAGCATTATAAACGACCCATGACACCCCCTTTCCGTCCAAGTTGCTAGATCACGCAGCGGCAGATATGTACCTCTAAAAACAAAGAAAGAAAGATATAAAATAAGTTTCTTACCATTTAGCATAGGGCTATTGTCAGAATAAAAGCATCAATGTGTATTGCTCTTTCGAGTATGTATCTACATATAACTCAAAAGGTCTTGTAATTAAATTCATGCATGTGGTTGAATTATACATCTAATATGATATGTACATTTTGTCAGCTTTACTTTTCTTTTCATTTTGCATTTTAATGAGAGTAATATATAATTAAAATTGTTATGTATACCTGCATGTGTTTTATACGGTCCTGTACAGCCAAGAAAAATTCCCCTCTGGGATAATAAAGTATTATCTCCTCTTACCTTATCTTATCTTAAACAGCATGCAACGGCAGCAGCAGGGGTTCACGGAAGATGGGGTGCTGTGTAGCCAAACACCATTGCCAATCAACGCCAATTTTAGAAAATATTGTGAACGTTTAAGATAAACGGGCTATTTATCTAAGTGTTGCATTTTAAAATGTTGTCAGTTTATCTTAACTTGTGCCCGATGTTAAATGACGTTCTTTGGGTGTGCGCACAGGATCCATACAATGAGTGATTTACAGTGTCCCAGCCTACAATAATTAATTGCTCTTTTTGAGACAATAACAAATTAACATAACATTAAATAATTAACCCGGTCTTAACCCGCTTCAGACTTATGAAGACCTAGGCTTTGCATCAGTAGAAGGAGAGCGTAGACAACATGATAAAAGCCATCCATTTTGTAAGTATGAAATCGTCCTTTCTCTTAAGGGAAGACTTAGCAATCATTTAAGAGCAACATTTAACGGAACTTACAATATGACCTTACTATGTTGCAAGTGTCGTAAAACTCTTACTAAAAGTAAGAATATAGGCCTACAATATAACAAAAAAAACCAAAACAACAACAACAACAACAACAACAACAACAACAACAACAAAAACAACAACAAAGAAACGACGAAAAAAATCCAAACACAAACAAAACACAAAAAACCTAAACTAGAGAAAACAGACTAAATTATGTGTTCTTTCCTCTGAAGCATGTTGCCCTGCAGCTGGAGCTCAGTGGGTTACTGACATACGGTAAGTAAGATGGTCATCTGAAGTGTTGTTGATTCTGATCTAAAAGACCATCGTATCTTTTACCTTTACCTGACAATCCGTCATGTCTGAGCCTAAGCTTAAAATCATTTGTGAGGCATTGTGGTAAAACCAGGCTCTCGTCAAAATAATGAAATCAAAGAAAACGATATTTCCTTTTAACTATTTGACAATTTTTAAAAAATAAAAAATGTGTGGGTTTTTTTTTATGGCACAACACCTTTTTTTGTCCCTTTACAAATACTTTGCTGTGTGGCTTTTACTGGAAAAACGTTGATTAAGACGTGTCAGTGTCAGACGTGCTACTCAACAATGTTGTAAAACAAGTCGGACATGTTTCGCACACAGCCTCGTTTCGTGTTTATTTTCGACTGAAATTCTTCTCAGTTCATCAAAATCAGCAAGATTTAAGTACTAGTATTGTTAGGTGCTTTACTATTAGAATTTGATGCTAGCATCAACACTTGGCCACAAAATCCCAAGAAATGCACTTTATCTTACGTTAGATGTTCGAATTGAGAGGTTGACCTAGTATTGACTATTTGTTTATATTCGTAGGCCTGTGTGCTTCAAGCCTAGTGCGGCTGTGCTGACACGCAGAGGGCGCTCACTCAGGCACAGAAGCCAATCAGGGTTGAAAGCCAGATTCCACTGATTCCACAATTTTGTCCTTTTAGGAATGTCCTGGGCCTTTTCTAAGAACGCTTGGCCTTTTGGCCTTTTAGTGCATTTTTGGACTTTTAATTCATATTTGAGCCTTTTTATACACGTTTTAAGCATTTTTATACAACAGCAACAACAAAAATAATAATAATATAAAAAAGAGAGAAAATGGAAGCCCTCCAGCACACGGACTTGTTTTGAAACTGAAACTGATACTAGACCTAAAACTGGACGCGGAGAAACTTCCGAGTTCCAAGAAACTTCTCCTGGTCGATTACGCGCCCATTTCTTCAAATTGATTCATTATTTCGTCATTCGTTATCGTTGCTCGTTGTGCGTACAGAGAATACAGTGTTTGTTTATTGCGGGGATTACTTATTTCTTGGTTCTTTTATGATGCCCGTCAAAGGAGGCAAATGGAAATCGTCACACGATATTGGAAGGAAATGCAATGCCAAAAGGGAGAAAAGGTTTGCATGGGTGAGAAAGGAGAAAGGCAAGGAAAAAGCCCTCTACACGCTTCGCTATTCGTTTATCCAACAGAAAGCTTCAGCTTTAGAGATCCATGAGAAGAGTAAAAGTCACAGTGAATGTCTTCCAAAACCTGTAGAGCAACAATTACATTTACAAGTCACTAAAAAACCAAGAACAGAATGCACCAAGATTCTCCCTGACGTAAAATGTGCTGAGCTGCGGCTAGCTGTAGGAGTGGCATGCCACTCTTCTATCAGTGCTATGGACCATTTACTGCCATTAAGTAGAGTTGGGGCGAGCAGACGAACGGGTTCGATACTCGCGGACTCAGTCAGAGCGAGCGGGTAATGGGTTTTAGTGAAGTATATTTGTCACTCGTTTCCCCTTTGTATCGAACATGCCTTTGGAAAATTACCCTCAAATGTAGGGTAGCTTATGTCAGAGATTCTGAGATGGTTCTCGAACAGTGACAAGCGACGTGCACAATTTAAAACCCTTCATGATGTAATGAATCCTCAAGAGGAAGAGGAAGCAGGAATTGCTAGATCTACACCCATACCCTTTCTGAAACCGTCGTCAAAAAGATGGTTGGTTCCTGGAAAAGTGATGTTTTAATATTCTTACCATTTGGGAGGAGCTGAAAGCTTATTTTCTGTGTTTTGAAGTAGGGAAAGAGCGTCCTGACACTTGGTATAGGGCCAGACTGATCAAAGACATGCTAAACGACAAAGTCAATTATTTATATATGCAGTTTGCTGTGCCAATTGTTCAAGAATTTGAACGAAAGAATGCACTTTTTCAACACACTAACGAAGACCCACATCTGTTAATGGAACAACTTACACTCCACATTTGCTCTTTAAACGCACGGCTTTTTGACAGTTAAGGCAATCGTTTGAAGATCGAGAACATTGGTTTCGGTGCTAAGTTTGAGAACGAGGCCAAAAAGCATTTACAGAGTGGTCGAATAGATGCTGATAAGGTTGTATCAGAGGTTAAAAATCGATGTAAATCGATGCTAGATGAAGCACTCGCACAGGTAGAAAGCAGGCTGCCACCTGTAGTTGATATCAAAGGATTATCCAAACTGAGCCCAGTGTCTGTGCAGGATCGGGACACTAGACCCAAGTTTAGGGAATTACCTTTTCAATATATTGTGGAAAATAATTTATATCAAGTAGAAGAGGAATACAGAAAGTTGCCACATGTTGATTGGTTCCAGGGGAAGGGAATCCCAAAGGCTAGCACAGGGCCTTTCTGGATGAAAGTGAGAAAAGATATGCATTTCAAGGCATTCGCTGATTAGTGACTATGCACTTAGTGCTCTTGTCGCACCAGTCAGCAATGCAACTGTGGAAAGAGCGTTTTCCATTGTGACTGCTATCAAAACAAAGCCAAGAAATCGCATGCAGGTCTCACTGTTGAGCTCTTTACTAAGAATTAGAATAGAACTAATGTTGCAGCAAGGAGAAGACAAACACAAGTGTTGCGTTAACTTTAAAACCACACAGGCCATGTTGGATAAATTCACAAACGCTAACGTTTACCAGACAGACGAAACCCGCGAAGCCCGTGATGTCAAAACCGCACAATCGATGGAACTGATTGATTAAAGTGAGTAAACATATAC
>NW_004798254.1:150933-153677 GCF_000002075.1 Aplysia californica | reverse complement strand
TGAAGAGAGAGAGAGAGAGAGAGAGAGAGAGAGAGAGAGAGAGAGAGAGGGAGATCCTTGGGGATTTTCATGGCGCGTGGATTATAAGCAAAGAATAGAATGTGCCATGAGACTGTTTTGAACCAATGCCTACGGTGTCGGTCGAAACTGACTCAAAACCTTCCCGGTGGAAATACAGACTTGGTATAAGTTGTTTTTTTAATGGGGTTTTTTTTTTTTGGGGGGGGGGGGGTAAAGTGTTTTACTGCGCTTGCAACTGCATGATAAGGTCATATGAGCGCGCGGGACACGTCAGACATTTTTGAGTTGCTATAGGAAATTCGGAATTTTGCCCCGGCCGAACCCTACTCTTGTCGATTTAGGACCACCAAGGGATCTTTAACGTGCACGACTTGCACACGGGACCCCCGTGACTTTTCGCCTTTGTCCTAGAACGCTAGGTGAAAATCTTTCCTGCCATAAGATAAAGGGTGCGGCTGAAAGACAGCAGCAAGGAGCCAAGGAGTAGCAGTACAAAGTAGAAAGGATTCTGAAAGAAATAGGAGACCAGAGGAGGAGGCAAAGAAGATGAGGGGGTGGGGGTAAAAGATGGAGGCGAAAGTAGACGAAAGAACATTGCCAGAGGGCAGGAAAGGAGATGAACGGAGACAATTTTTTCATTCATTCATCCAGAGCCAGATCTGCGACAGACATCTTCGATCAAGGCTCTCCGTTCATTCCTCTGCTCGGACGCTCTTAAAAAAGCTACGTTTCCCTTATCTTTCCCTGTCACCCATTTGTTTAGGTTCCCCAAGTATGTTGTTCTGGGCCTTCCCCTGCCTCGCTTGCCCTCAATTTTGCCAGTGAGAGCTAGGTGTTCAAAACCCTTATGTCTATTTATGTGTCTCAAAAACTGCATTTGTCGTTTCCTGATTGATTTTAACTTTGAGCGTCCCACGTGGGCTTCATCAAGCACTACCTCATTTGATTTCTTTTCCTTCCACGATACTCTTAGCAGTTTCCTAAGAAACCACATTTCAGTTGCTTCTACTTTATTTTCACTGTCTTTAGAGATTGTCCAGCATTCACGGCCATATAGAAGGGTTGACCAAACATAGCATTTCAGAACTTTCATTTTGGTGTTCATTGAGATGTTTCTATTTTTTAGGATTGGGCTCATTTTATTGAAACTAGCCTTAGCCATTGCAATTCTCCGTCTTATTTCAGTGGAACATTTGGCATCAGATGTTATCATATATCCTAGATATTTAAACTGTTGGACTAGTTTGATCTTTTCACATTTAGTAATGAGATTACAACTAGGCTTTGCTGCTTTTTCTTATATTACCATGCATTCTGTTTTCTTTACATTCAACAATAATCATTTTTACGTTCACTTTCTATTACAACAGTATCTAGAGGCAATTGAATGTCCTTTTCGGAGCCTGCTATCAAAACTGTGTCATCTGCATACCTGATGGTATTAATCTTTTCTCCATTTACTTTGAGACCTGGACATTCTTCTATGTTTCTAAGGATTGTTTCACTGTACATGTTAAAGAGGTCTGGTGACATAACACATCCTTGCCTTACTCCTCGCCTAATCTGCTTATATTCACTGTATTCTCCATTAATTCGTACAGCAGCGTTTTGGTCCCAGTACAAATTTCTGATAATTCTTAGATCTTTTTCATCTATGTCTATCTTTTCCAGTATTCTAAATAGCTCACCATGTCTAAATTTATCCAACGCCTTTGTATAATCTATGAAGCATAAATACAGATCTTTCGGAGCTTCAATACATCTTCCCATTAACATTGTTAAGGTGAATATAACATTTCTGGTCCCCTTGTCAGGAGCAAAGCCGAATTGCGTTTGGATAATTTTACAGAAGAAAAATTCCTGTCGCGGTCCGGATTCGAAACCGGGACCTGTTGAATGAGAGGCGAACACCTTCAATAAAGAGCGGCGCGCTGCGGCGGCCATGGCTGTAGTTCTGCGAAAAATTCGTCATGCAACTTAGTGTTAAATTTTAATATTTTCTCAACTATTGAACTTAAATTCTGCTTTTGCGCAATGACTTGTATCAATTTGTCTTAACAGACATTCCCAGTGGATTCTAAAAGGTTTACTGTTGGGACAATATCACTTTTAAAAGCAAGTCCGTCCTTTAAAAAAAAATTACATTATGTATTGAGCGTGTATTTGAGGAACCTTTAGTGGGGAAAAAGGGTTCACTATATATAATTAATTTCATGTAACAAGTTTTGCCCCTGAAAAGTATCATTGGTGAACTGTGACGTAGGCCACACATAAGCGTATGTAAAATGTGTGTGAGAAGCGGGAATTGCTGTAAACATTCCCTTTTTCCCAGTGACGGAGATTTATAGTCTATAGTAATTTTGTATAAATTTATAAAGAAACGTTTGTCAATCTGGCCTGAATTGTTGAGGGGAAAAAATAAGATTAAGGTATGGCGAATTGATACAAATTCTTCTACAAAGTGTGTGTGACGTTGCTTCACTCGTTAAACTAAAGAGATATTTCAGAATAAGTTGCACCACGAATTTGTCACCACACTCTAGGCCTAGAATAGGCTGTGATTCAAGGCTTTGCATTTTTAAGCTATGATTCCAGTCTTTGTACTTTGAATGGAGTTGCATGTTGCATGAATGTAAACTGACGCTCTCTGCTCTCTTCTTGTCCTCAACACTAGTCTTTGAGAGGATATTAGGCTATACGTGATAAAGAAAGGGAATAGGGGG
>NW_004798254.1:149485-150620 GCF_000002075.1 Aplysia californica | reverse complement strand
GGGGGTTGTAAGTGTGTGTGTGTGTGTGTGTGTGACAGTGTGTCTGTGTTTGTGTGTGTATGTGTACGTGTGTGTACGTGTGTTTAAGTGTGTGTATCTGCAATATGACGTGGAGAATTGGAAAGCTGCTTGCTCAATTTTAGCCGGGCGGGTTGTGAATTTGGATAATGTTTCTATGAAAATTATGCGGTTATTCTTATAGATTATCTGGATTTGGCCCACCTCTTACCGTGTCCGTCTCAGTGGACCCGTTGGGTAAGGGTCTCCACTCTCTGTAGGGCCAACATGGGGGTACCCATGATGTCATTCGTGCTCGTAAAAAAACAGCAAACGTTTTCATAAACGGAGACAGCACCAAGGCCATTTAAATTAGACCGACCATTAAAACATTTTCAGTGGGTGGCTGGCGGGTGCTCTGTTGTGGTTTGTCCTTGTTCTCATCAAACTTCTATCATCCCTGTCTCTCCTCTTTTTTCCTTTGTTTGTTATTTTTAAGTAACACCTGTAATCTTGGGCACTTTTATGACCTAATTGTTTTGCAAGTGCCGTAAAACTAAAGCTAGTGGCTGGTTGGCAGGTGCTCTCGTGTGGTTTGCTCTTTGTTCATATCAGACTTCAATCGTCCCTGCCTCTCCTCATTCTATTCGTATTTAACTCTCAAGTAGCGCCTTTAATTTTCAGCGAGCACGAATATGACCGAACTGTTTTGCAAATGCCGAAAAACTAAAGCTAAAAACATATTCTTACACACGTTCTGTGTGCCGCCACAGAAGCAAAACAAATTATATTATGCGGAAAAAATAGATGTAGAGAACACAAACTGTTCTCTCTGTTGAAATCGTGGCCCAGGGTACGCCCGTCTGCACATTCATCTCCTACTGACTCATCATTGATTTACACATGAAGGGCGGAGAGCACGAATTTGCGGAGCAGCACGGGGAATCCCCCCTCTGAAATTTCCTCTCCTCTTCCTCTGCCCCCTTCCCCCTCTCTCTCTCCTTTCCTTCCGACCCCTGCTTTACTTTTTTCCTCCCCTGGGGTTCAAGATACAAAGGCTATGCTTTGTTGTAAGAGAAATGTTAACGAGAGAGAGAGAGAGAGAGAGAGAGAGAGAGAGAGAGAGAGAGAGAGAGAG
>NW_004798254.1:145525-147227 GCF_000002075.1 Aplysia californica | reverse complement strand
ATGTAAACAAATGGATCGTGGACTTTAACGAACGGAACTACAAGATCACCGAGTCAGGAGCCCAGAGGAGGGGGCAAAGGAGGTGAGGGGGCAAAGGAGGTGAGGGGGTGGGGGGCAGAAAGTGGAAATGAAAGCAGACAACAGAACATTGCTAGAGAGCAGGAAAGGAGGTGAAAGGAGACAATTTTAGAGAAGAAAAATTTTGGGACCTTTGAATGAGAGGCCAACACCTTAACCTCTAGGCCACGAGAGCCCCCGTTTGTGTTGGTCCGGATTCTCTTCCTGTTTCTGTTGTGAAAGATCTTGCTAGATCTAGATCTAGATATTGTTAATCTACGCTTCAAGTTTTTCGCCTTTTCCCCAGGAGGTGTGAGTTCAATTTTTTCTTCTTCTGGGGAATGATTAAATTATGTTTAATGAAGTGTTTTCCTTTTTCCCTTCTCACCCAACTCGGGTTGAACTAAACTGGTTGGGTTGTACCAGTAGACACCATAATAATCCTTAACAATTATTATCATATATTGCGTTCGTGGGGCGTAAATGATAGGCTAGACTCTATAGCTAGATTATATCTAGATCTAGATCTAATTGGAATAGGCCATTCTTCCAGATTATTATGCACGTTTTATTAATAGTTTCAGGATTCGGAAATAAGGTTAAGGCATGTAGAGTAAGAGCTATGGGAAAGTTTACCCTACCCATTCTGTAAATCTTACCCTTAGGCCTACCTCATCACATGGACCTGGATCCAGCGAATGAGAATACAGCTTGCAGAATTGGTGCCAGCTCTAACCCTAACCCCAACTTTAATCCTAACCCTACCCCTCTATCTATTTCGTAGTGGTCGTTATTTACGGAATGCCCCCCCCCCCTAATATTAGCCTATAAGCTAGCCTACCAACTGCTCCCTCCAACTCCAAAAATTGCTTCATGATGTGCATGTATTTGTATGAAAAACGGAGAGTTTGAAGGAGGCATGCCAGTTTGTCACAGGCCCACCCCACCTCGACTGTGCCCTGCGTGATGGAAGTTATCAGCGACACTCTCAAAAAGAGTAAATGAATGACTGATTGATTGTATGGTTTGAATTTTTCGCTATGTGATAAGAAAATAATACACCTGATTATGATTTAGATCGCTATACTTGATAGAAATGCTTCATTTTATGGTTCCTAAAAATCTAAATAGTGTCGATATGAGCGTAAAATGCACCAATGTAATTTTAAAGAAATAGAACATTTTTTTTCTAACGTGAACTTGCCTCAACATGATAATTAAAAACAAACAAGCAAACAGAGAACATTCACAATTGGTCTTGTATAACCCGAGAGCAGCGATAACAATATACCCTACCCCGTGTGTGGCATTTTCTTGACTCACCCATGCTCTCTCTCTCTCTCTCTCTCTCCCCCCCTCCCCCTGTTGTCTATCTATTATCTATGTTACTTTTCCTCCTCCTCTCAAATTCTTTCTCTCCCTCCACCTCTTACTTTCTTTCTCTCCCTCCACCTCTTACTTTCTTTCTCTCCCTCTGTCTCTCCCCCTTTCCTAATCTCTATTTCACGCCCCCTCCCCCGCCATCTCTTCCTACCTCCCCCCTCTTTGTCTCCGTCTCCATCTCCCACCCTCTCTCGTTTACTCCTTCACTCTCACTCTCCCTTCCCACAATCTCCATTTACTTCTTCTCCCCGCCCCCTCCCTC
>NW_004798254.1:142208-144302 GCF_000002075.1 Aplysia californica | reverse complement strand
CCCCCCCCTGGGGCAGTGCCACTGACTGTAGTGTCTTTAGGCCATTCCCAAAGGGGGACATTTCTCGTTCATGCACAGTAGAATTAGGAATGGGCTGGTTCATCATGTCACGCTCATAACTGTGCCTGATCTACAACAGGGAACTGCTGCTTTTTCTTTCCTAGTCATGACTATTGTCATTTCCTCTACTTGTTTTGTATGTTTGTCACACTCATGTGACCTGCTATTTCCGGGGTGCCTTGATAGTCGAAGCAGACTTTGTGCTGTTGAAGATAGAGAGGTGAGCAGAGTAAGTCTGATCCCCTTTAAAGACTTCTCCGTTGACACCCAACCATTGGCGCCCATATGACCGTATGCAGTTAAGAGCACCGTAAAACCCTCTACTAAAACTAAAAACCCTACGGGTCCACTGAGACGGACACGGCCCGATCTTTTGTCGAGAGGAAGAAAATCGGTCGGGTCGTTTCCGTCTTGTGTGTCCACCTGTTCGGACAAGACGTGTCTAGACTGTTGGCCTACTGACTTTATTATTCCATACTCTGTGTCCTCGCTTGTCCTCGGTAATGGGCTATAAATAGTCGAGGTCAATGAACCCAAGGCGGGAATAAGAAATGAATTGGTTTTTTAAAGGAAAATTGGTAAAATTGTTCATATGCATTTAAACCAAATGGTTTGCGCGTAGACTTTTCGCAATGTTGAGGCACCGATTACGAATAGGACTTAAGAAGTTTAATCCGAACTCAAACTTATAATTTTTTAAAGCTCCTGTGGGGCCTCTGGCTCACGAGTCACAACCCGGCCCGGCTAAAATTGAGCAAGCAGCTTTCCAACCGACACGTCTTTTGTCGGGGCGTGTCGTGTCGTGTCTGTTGACACAGCCAAACGGACTTTTCACTGATTTCTGAGTAGATAAATGGTGCTCCATTTCAACTACCGACTTTCCGAGAGACGGACGGAATCGGGTCCGTTGGAGTCCGTCGCAGTGGACACGGGCTCTAAAGGGGTCAAAGATATTAGGTGCATGAGATATTTAGAAAAGGGAACGATTGGGTGAACATTATCATCTTTTTGAACGGCGAAGAAAAGTGCATGCTTTCTTCTCCTTTTCCTGCTGCTTCCAGTTGCTGAGCCGAACGCAAACGTTTTATCTCGCAAGTAAAACTTCCCCGTGTTCTCTCTCAGCAGCAAGTGATCAGATCACCAGAATTGTCTTTGTCCTCTCAACCTACAATTATGGACTAGGTGTCACTGAACGAAGCGCTCATCGCTCCAATGCAATTTTTTTTCTTTCTCAATATGAGGTCCAACGAGATGAAGAAGGGTTTGAAAGGTTTTAGTTTAGTATAGGGTTTTACGGCGCTCGCAACTGCATAATAAGGTCATATGAGCGCGCATTTGAAAGGTTTCAGGTCGCATCCAAATGTAGGAAACACATCCCCCCCCCCCACCCTTCGAACTTCACCCAGAAGATGATGATATTCTCCAAAATCACCTCTTCGAAGAAAAATACTGTGTTCAGTACCGTTTTGGGACACGGGGTCTTCTTTTCATCCCAAACAACAAGCCTCCATTATTTCTCAACACAAGGGTAGCACTCTCAATACGATGTAGATCTACATCTTCTGTGTTAATGACAACACCGGATGTTCACGAACGGAAAGCGAGCGGAGACAAAAACGTGTCACATTCGTTTCTCTCCCATTTTTAAGCCGATCAGGAAAATGGGTCCGACTGGAAACGAAAGGGAGAGGAGAGGAACAGGAATGCACTCAGCCCATGCGTTTAGACTGTAAATCTGAAGTCAGGTGCAAAATGATGTACAATTACTTTAGTTTTATCTTGTCCACCATATAAGAAATTAAGGTACCAGTTTATTTGTTTTACTCTAGAATATTTTTGTATTCCTACATTAATTTGGGCCCTTCTCATTACTTCCAGTTACAATGAACATGTTTTTCACACAAACTGTGTTGACCTGTATACAAACTTAAAAGAAGCATAATAAGTATGTCTTGAAAGAAGACCTATGAAGAAGATTGCTTTGTTATTCACGACGTACAAACTCCACTGTTCTAGTTGGCTCGGGGGGGGGGG
>NW_004798254.1:136804-141140 GCF_000002075.1 Aplysia californica | reverse complement strand
CACACACACACACACACTCACACACAATCACACACACACACACACACTCTCTCTCTCTCTCTCACACACACACACACATACACGAAGACACACAACGCAGGTCTCTAACACAACCGTACGTGTTGAATAACCGAATGTAATTTTAGGCGAACAGGATCCATAAGGTTGTCTTGTCCTCCACTACTTTTTTACTTTCTATTTTTTCGGATTTGTTGCAGCTCGCCTTGTGACGCGACTATTTTACGAAATAAATATGGCGGAGTCAGCTGGGTACAATCAGCCAACGGACAAGCGCAGCTTGGCACTCGGCGAAGAGGTACTTTTTGTGTTATTGTTGTTATTGTTGTTGATTTTGTGTTTGTTGTTATTGTTTTTGCTGGTATTTATTACATTTGCTTCTTATATTCTGTCCATATTTTGTTCCTGTCTGTTTGTCTTTTCCCAACCACTGCATTACCTTATTGTTTGCAAGTGCCGTAAAACACTTACTAAAACTTTTCCCAACCAAAGTATGATAAATGTACTTTTCTTTACCTTAAAAAGAGGAGGAAAAAGAAAAAGAAAAGAAGGATACGATGAAGCTAATGATGTGCAGTGGCAAATGACTCTACTTCAACTCACAACGATGCTTTCTTGAACATGGTTTGGCTTGGGAAGTTTTCAGAGCTCTTTTTTTTTTTTCAAAGTGTGGCGTTCGCAACTGCAAAGGGCCACATGAGCGTGCTCGACACATAGATCATGTTTAGTGAGGTAGGAATTAATTTTAAATTTGATCCAGGTGGCGGCCGAAACCTACTGTTATCGATTTAAGGACCCTCAAGGGATCTTTAATGTGCGCAACGTACACAAGGGACCTCTTGGTGGAAAAAAAACAACTACAAAGGCAGCCGATTTCTGTCACTTAACCATTAGACACCGTACGTTATAAGAATCAATCTGTACAATTTCTACAAGCGCACAGAGCCACAGCCTACTATCTTTAGTTTTAGTAGAGGTTTTACGGCGCTCGCAACTGCATAATAAGGTCATATGAGCGCCAGAAGATTAGAGGTGTTACAAGAGAGTAACTAACATAAAAAAGAAGAAGGGGAGGTAAGGACGATAGATGTTTGATAGGAAAGAAGAAGCACACCACACCAGAGCACCCACCAACCGCCCACAGCTTACTCTCTGCAGGATCGGAGGCGACTTATTCTATTGGAATTTAATTTTGATTCCTGCTCGCCGAAAGCCGCTGGCGCTCATATGACGCAGTGGCAGCAGTGGAGAGTTCCGTAAAACCTTACTATAGTAAAACAATATATACAGCGAACGGGAGTCATAAAGAGGGCTCTTGTGGTTCAGAGGTTAAGGTGTTTGCCTCTCATTCAAGAGGTCCCGGGTTAGATTCCGGATAGCAACGGAACATTTTCTTCTCTAAACTTTTCTCATTTCATATTCTTTTCTGCTCTCTAACAATATTCTGTCGCCTGCTTTCGTTTCTCCTTTCTGCCCCACCCCCTCGCCTCCATTGCCCCCTCCTCTGGGTTCCTGACTCTTTCTGCAGGCTGTCTACTGCTGCTCCTTGTCTCCTCCTTAAGGCTGTCTTTCAGCCTCAACCCTGATCTTATGGTTGGAAAGATTTGCACCTAGTCTTCTCGGATAATGACGAAAAATCTCGGGAGGTCCTTGTGCAAGTTACGCACGTTAAAGATTCCTTGGTGGTCCAGAATCGATATGAGAAGGCTTCGGCCACCACCCGGGCAAAATTCAAAATGTCCTATCAACTGACAATGTCTGGTGTGTTCCGTGCGCTCATATGACCCTATGCAATTGCGTAAAACACTGAAAGAAAATACCCCTCCCTAAAAAAAGTAAATAAATTTAAAAAACTAACGTAGTAATAGTCTTGATAAGCGCGTTAAACCCATACCATTTCCATAACTGAAGCATGGATTTATGCGTAAATGTTCTTATTATTGAAAAATAACTACTTTGCAACACTAGATGATGAGATGAGATAAATTTTGTTTATCCAAGGATGAAATTTTATGTGGATCTAGCAGAACATAAACACACGAGGTATGTCGTACATAGATTCAGCTACAACATAATATTATGCACTAACTGGTTACATTGTTTCACAATGATACACATTTTAACCGTATACGCACGTCGACTTTTACTATCGTATCCATACGACGTGGGGAATTCTGTGCCACCACTTTCCAAGGAGGAAAATTATTTTTTAATCAGATCCGTACGCTTTACGTAGCAGTCTGTCAAATGATTTTTAAAAAAATAAGAAATACTGAAAGTTTCAAAGAGATCTTCGTTCTAGAAGTATTCTAAAACTAGTTGGGTACCCCGTTCGATGAACTGACTCAAAAGAATCGATCGTCAAGTCAGTGTGGGACCAGTGTGCACTGCTTGTGAACGGAAACCTCATTTGTTTACAGTAGTGTCTTAGAAGACGGACTCTCCCAAGATTAGATCTAAACGAAACTAATGAAAAACTGAAAATTAAACTACTGTGACTTCAGACTCCTTGATATTACTGTGCACCCTTTACATGATTTTGAACAACCTTTAATTTGTTCAAATTCGAAAGTTAAATGGTTCAGAAGTTTTAACAACCAAAGTGACGAACTTTCACAAATATATATTATCTATGAAGAATACAACCCCGCGGGTACCAAAGAACCCCAGGGCGTAGCCTACGGATAGGGTTAACAATATGTACAGCGATGCACAACTCACTCACAAAATAGTGTAAGCGGACTTTACACAAGCAAGACAATATTGCGTAAAAAATAACGTACCTTGCCATGTTTCGATTACAGAGGTTGTTTTTTTTGGTAAGTGTTTTACGGCGCTAACTGCATTATTAAGATCATAATATGAGCGCGCGGAACACGTGAAACTTTTTCAGTTGGTAGCAAATTGTGAATTTTGCCCGGGTAGCAGCCGAAGCCTACTCCTATCGATTTTAGAGCACGAACGTGCGCAACTTGCGCATGGGCCCTCCGTGATTTTTAGCCCTTGTCCGAGAAGGCTAGGTGTAGATCTTTCCTACCAGAAGATCAGGGGTGTGGCTGAAAGACAGCAGTAAGAAGAAGCCAAGGAGAAGCAGTAGAAAGGCTGCAGAAAGAGCCAGGAGCCCAGAAGAGGGGGCAAAGGAGATGAGCGGGGGCAGAAAGAGGAGACGAAAGCAGACGACAGAACTTTGCTAGAAAGCATGAAAGGACGTGAAAGGAGACAATTTTAGAGAAAACAAGTTCTAGGTCGCACCCGGATTCGAACCCGGGACTTTTGAATGAGAGGCCAACACTTTAACCTCTTGGCCACGAGAGCCCCCCTCCAGAATTATGTATGTGGTGTAGCCGTTAGCGCTCCACCGTCGCTCGCAGAAGACGTGAGTTCGATTCCTTACTGGGGAAAGTTTCTTATTGAGTATCTCCGTCTGTTTGCCGGGACGTCGTATCCCTCTCAGCCAGGGTTGTTCCTGAGTGACAGACAGGATTGGAACCACTCACCTCATGAATTATCTAAATTGTGTCTATGGGGGTGTAAAACATGACCACAACTACTTCTACTCCCCCCCCCCCCACTAGGGTAGTGCTACTGACTGAAGTTGTCTTTAGGCCATTCCCAAAGGGCGGATATTAGCATGTTATTATGCGTAGTAGAACTGTAAATGTAAAATGGGTTGGTTTATCAATGTCATGCTCATACTGTGCCGGGGCAACATACATCGGGGGAACTGCTGTTTTTTTTTTCTTTCTTAATCCTTACTATCGTCATTTATCCTCTACTTCTTTTTTTATGTTTGTCACTCTCTTTTGAACTGCTATTTCCGGGGTGCTTTGATAGTCGAAGTAGACTTTGTGTTGTTGAAGCTAGAGAGGTGAGCAGAAAAAGTCTGATTTCCTGTAAGGACTTCTCTGTTGACATCCACCACTTGGCGCTCACATGACTTTATGCAGCTGCGAGCGCCGTAAAACCGTACTCAAATTAAACTAAAACAACTACTTCTACCCCATTTCAGAATGCCACTGTGCAGCAGCCACCCGCTTATGCCCCGCCGTCCGTGGTCTACCCGAATCCGCAACCCTACTGTGCACCGTCATCGTCCCAGCAAATGTCAAGTACGAATACCACTGTAGTGGTGAATCAGCCCAGGCAGCAGAACATCAAGATGCCCCGAGACTGGAGTACTGGAGTGTGTGCGTGCTGTGACCACGTGGGCATCTGTGAGTATCTCTGTCTGTCTCTGTCGCTGTCTGTCTGTCTGTCTGACTATCTGTCTGTCTGTCTGTCTCTTTCTCTCTCTCTCTCTCTCTCTCTCTCTCTCTCG
>NW_004798254.1:134035-135839 GCF_000002075.1 Aplysia californica | reverse complement strand
AGTTGGTAGGAAATTTTGAATTTTGCCCGGGTGGCGGCCGAAGCCTACTCTTATCGATTTTAGACCACCAAGGGATCTTTAACGTGCGCAACTTGCACACCGGCCCTTCGAGATTTTTCGCCCTTGTCCGAGAATGCTAGGTGTAGATCTTTCCTACCAGAAGATCAGGGGTGTGGCAGAAAGAGCCAAGGAGTAACAGTAGAAAGGCTGTAGAAAGAGAAAAGAGCCCAGAGGAGGGGGCAAAGGAGGTGAGGGGGTCGGGGCAGAAAGTGGAAATGAAAGCAGACAACAGAACATTGCTAGAGAGCAGGAAAGGAGGTGGAAGGAGACAATTTTAGAGAAGAAAATTTTTTGGTCGCTACCCGGATTCGAACCCGGTACCTTTAAATGAGAGGCCAACACCTTAACCTCTAGGCCACGAGAGCCCTTTTGTCTTTGTATTTTACTGTTTAGTAGAAACACCCCTAGCCATCAGCACTTTATAAGCCCCGATCGGTAAATAGCGTTTGCCATTGTAAACCAAATTGCCCTTCTGGGATAGATAGAATTGTAATTAACTAGTTACAGTATTATTATTTATTATGATGATGTGTTTCTCTTTACTCCTCCAACTTTCGAGTACCTTTAGGCCTACCTCTAGTCCCTTTCTCATTCCTTGTGGATTTCATCTTACGGCATTCCCAATCCCCCCACCCCCTCCCTCTGGGCGGTACGACTGAATGAAGTGTCTTTAGGCCATTCCCAAAAAGGGGGGGGGGGCATTTCTCGTTCTTATGCACAGTAGAATTGTAAATGGGCTGATTCATCCATGACACGCTCATAACTGTGCCTGAACTACAACAGGGAACTGCTGCTTTTTCTTTCCTAATCCTTACTATCATCATTTTCCTCTACTTCTTTTTGTATGTTTGTCACACTTTTGTGACCCGCTATTTCCGGGGTGCCTTGGTAGTCGAAGCAGACTTTGTGCTGTTGAAGTTAGAGAGGTGAGCAGAGTAAGTCTGATTCCCTGTAAGGACTTCTCTGTTGACATCCACCCCTTGGCGCTCAATATGACCTTTTGCAGTTGCAAAACCGTAAATCCTCTACTTAAACTAAATTTACGGCAATCGCTATTACATAATGTGTTTCTATTTCCTCCAACGCAAGGTTTGTGTGGGGCGTTCTGCCAATGCTGTCTGGCCTCTGAGGTGTCCCAGGACATGGGGGAGTCGTCCTGTGTGCCATGCTGTGTGCCCGGGTGGCTTATCTCTCTCAGGCTTAAGATGAGGATTCAGGAGAATATTCCGGTACGTGAGTCTGTTGGGGAGGAAGGGAGTGGAAGAGGTAGTGGGAGGGAGGGAGTGAGAGAGTGGAGGAGGTAGTGGGAGGGAGGGAGGTGGTGGGAGGGAGAGGGAGTGGAGAAGGAGGGATTGGAGGAGGTGGTGGGAGGGAAGGAGGTGGTGGGAGGGAGAGAGAGGGAGGGAGGGAAGAAGGTGGTGGAAGGGAGAGGGAGGGAGGGAGTGGAGGAAGTGGTGGAAGGGAGAGGAAGTGAGGGAGTGAAGGGGGTGGTGGGAGGGAGAGGGAGTGAGGGAGTGGAGGAGGTGGTGGGAGGGAGAGGGAGGGAGGGAGTGGAGGAGGTGGTGGAAGGGAGAAGAAGTGGAGGAAGTGGTGGGAGGGAGAGAGAGAGTGAGGGAGCGGAGGAGGTGGTGGGAGGGAGGGAGATGGTGGTGGGAGGGAGAGGGACGGAGGGAGATGGTGGTGGGAGGGAGAGGGACGGAGGGAGATGGTGGTGGGAGGGAGAGGGACGGAGGGAGATGGTGGT
>NW_004798254.1:132795-133917 GCF_000002075.1 Aplysia californica | reverse complement strand
GGAGGTGGTGGGAGGGAGAGAGAGTGAGGGAGTGGAGGAGGTGGTGATAGGGAGGGAGAAGGTGGTGGGAGGGAGAGGGAGGGAGGGAGTGTAGGAGGTGGTGGAAGGGAGAGGGAGTGAGAGAATGAAGGAGGTGGTGGGAGGGAGAGGAAGTGAGGGAGTGGAGGAGGTGGTGGAAGGGAGAGGGAGTGGAGGAGGTGGTTGGAGTGAGAGAGAGTGAGGGAGTGGAGGAGGTGGTGGGAGGGAGGGAGAAGGAGGGAGGGAGTGGAGGAGGTGATAGGAGTTAGAGGGAGGGAAGGAGTGGAGGAGGTGGTGAAAGGGAGAGGGAGTGGTGGGAGGTGGTGGGAGGTGGTTGGATGGTGAGGGAGTGGAGGAGGTGGTGGGAGGGAGAGGGAGTGGAGGAGGTGGTGGGAGGGTGAGGGGGTGGAGGATGTGGTGGGATGGAGAGGAGGAGGTGGTGGAAGGGAGAGGGAGTGGAGGAGGTGGTGGGAGGGGGTGAAGGTGATGGTGGAAGTGAGTGAGTGAATGTAAGAGGGGGAAGATAAGAGGTGATGGACGGAGTGAAGGAGGTGGGATGGGAGGGAGTGAGTGTCGGAGGAGGAAGAGGTGGAGGGCGGAAGTGAAGGAAGTGGAAGGATTGAAGGAGGTGGAGGAGATAGAGCGGGAAGAGAAGGAATGAAGGAAGTGAAAGAAGTGAAGAGAGGGAGTGAAGGAGGGGAAAGGAGTGAGTGAAGGAGGTGAAGGGAGGGAATGAAGGAGGTGGAAGAGGTGGAGGGAGGGAGTGAAAGAAGTGCAAGAGTTGGAGGGAGTGAAAGAGGTGGAAGAGGTGAAGTGAGGGAGTAAAGGTGATAGAGAACATGTAGGGAGGGAGTGGAGCAGGTGAAGGGAGGGATCCGAGTGAAGGAGGTGGTAGAGATGAAGGGGGGGAGTAAAGGAGTTAGAAGGGAGGGATTGAAAGTGGTGGAAAAGGCAGAGGGAGGAAGTGAAGGGATGAATGAGGGTAAGGATGGAATCTGTCAGTGCGAGTGAGTGAGCGAGCGAGTCCGTTAGTGAGTGAACCAGTAAGTTATGGCCTTGCTATCCTTTCAATACAGGCCTACACGTAATTTAATCCCCCCCCCC
>NW_004798254.1:129001-132695 GCF_000002075.1 Aplysia californica | reverse complement strand
CCCCCAACTCTCTCTCTCCCTCTCTCTTTTGGCACTTGTGGCGTCATAAGCGGTCAGCAATGGCGACAGCACATAGGAACTCAACAGTTGCTCGGGGGTCCTTAAAATGTGCAAAACGTGGGTCACAGAAATGTCTGAGCAGACGTGTTCTGGCACGATAGTTGGCTTGAGATTTCAGGAACACATGGTCCATAGTCTCGTCCTCCTCGCCGCAGGCCCGACACTGGTGCAATTTTGTGTAGATATGATTTCAGCTTGGGCGATTTTTCACCATTTCTCATTTGGGAGAGAAGCCGGCTGTTTTATCATCTGATATCACCGCCTCAAACTGGTATGATGGTGGCTTGGGGAACATAAATTTGGGTTTCCCTCTTTTCTACCTTGTGCGGGTCGACCGGTGGATGGCGGTTTTAGCTGTTGAGAAATCGATTAGCGTGTCTATCTGGGTAAGCGCTGCTGCTTCTTTAGGGATGCTGTAAACTTTCTTGTTCCCAGCTAGTCCAGGATTTCCCAGAATCCACTGTAAGTGGATGGAACATTTGGAGCGTTGACAGAGTGTGTACAGACGCTGCAAGATTGAGCACACCACCTTTTCCGATTGGTTGCCGAGGCCGTATGAGAGGCACATGACTGCTGACCTGAAATCAGTGTATGAATGCATACACTGTTCGAGAGACTGCCTGCTGTATGTAGTGTATCTAGCATGTCCAGCACTGTGTCAAGAGCAACAAGCGCGGCCCTGTAGCTGGAACAATACCAGCCCGTGAGTACACAGTGGTCAAGTTCGGTATCACAGGTCTTGATCAGTATTCTCTTGCCTCCATACTCGGTACCATCTTTAACTGAACCTGCAGTCCAGACTTCTACATTGGGCAGGGGGAGCAATCAAATGGTAGCCTCTGCTTCTTCTTTCCTAATGGCTGGTTCATCAGCACGCTTGCAGTCGACGACAAGATCAATACTAAAGGTCACGCTGCATGATGCAGCCTTCCATGGTTGTTTTGGGCGTAAAACAACCAGCTCCTCACATGGGTACATAGCCAGTTCAGTTTCAGGTTCTGGGCAAGCTTTCTCCAGCTCGATTTGCCTGTCCGCATGGGCTCTGATTTTGTTGCGGAGGCTCTGCGTTGATTCATTGTGGGCAGATGCATGGACATTTTCGAGTAAAATAGCGGTGGAGGTGTCAGCTCTATGCCTTAGTGGTAGAATGTCTGCTTCAATGAGGAGGCTGTCCACACGAGTATCTTTTGAGTAGCCCGTGAGGATTCTGGCTGCTTCATTCTGCTTTGTTTTCAGTTTCTGCAGGTTGGAGGGTGTGGTCAGACACCGTAAATACCGAGACACTGCAATCCTTCTTCAGCCTTTGTGCGCTATCGGAGAATCGAGGTCAGCGACTGCGCGCGTTGCTCTGTGTATTAAAAGAGCTCACACAACACACGTAGTGTTGCTTTTTCACGAACTGTGGGGTGACCAGTTGGCCCCATTTTAGTATTTTATATAAATTCATGAAGATACCTTTTTAAACCTAGCCTCAATTGCTGTGGAAAAAAATAAATATGCTAAGATAAATTGATACAAACTGCTGTGCAAAGTTTAGGTTACATTGATTCACCCGTTAAAAAGATGTTTGAGGACAAGTTGCGCCTCGAAATTTTTACCTCACTGTAAAGATCATCGTGTAGTCTGACATTAATAAACACACTGACTCATAGTCCACTGTGTTGCATTTGCAGGAATCACCTTTGTTTTCAATAACGTTTGGCTCCTGGAGCATTTTCAACTTTAGATTCTGTCTGCTGTGCGCTCTTTTCTTCAAAGGTTTAAAATGCTTTTTAAAACTCCAGCTTCAAACTAACCAACAAATTCCACAAGTTTTAAACTGGCTTTTTCAAGCCACTGTGACGACAATGTTCAAACTGTTTCTGGCTGATGAGGGTGAGGCGCCAAGCATGGGAAGATGGGGAATCTTCCAATGTCCTTGTACAGTCATTGCATCGTAAAGTTTCTTAAAAGTGTAACCACGTACGTCAGAAATTTCATTTTTAAGTGCATTGCATCTTTAATGTATTGCAAAATTTACAAAATTAACAATGTATCTGTGTTCTTTATCAAGTTCTACCGGAATTGCAACTAGATCTATTGTTTGACTGAAATTCCTACTCGTTAGATTTTGATATTTCAAAAAGCTATCCACTACATCCCTGCAACTGCTTGAAGGCGATGCGATCATAATTTTGTCGGCCATTATCTGTCTCTTCAAATGAAAATGTAACTGGTTTTTTTTTGGGGGGTGGGGGGTCTGGATTGTCAAGATATGTCTACCTTTTCCTCTCATGGTGAATGAGAAAAGATGTTCAAGTTCATCTTGATATCACTGTAAGTAATCCCCCATCCATTAACAGCTTATTAATGTCAGCCACAAGACCATGCAAAGCAGTGGTGTTGTGGATCCACTCACTGACTCATATTAAAGCTTTTGCAACTTTCTTTTTGTCTTCTGGGACAAACTTCATGAATCATCTTCCAACCACAGAAGTGTCTGCTGCACAAATTCATGGTCCTGTGATGTAGTTGTGACTGGGTTACGATATTCGACAGAGATTGACACAGTGACCAAATGAAAACGTTGAAAAGAACATCAAAGTCATTATAGAAATCAGATAAAGCGATGTCAGACTAAGGATTAATTCCGAGATACATAGGCTGTAGTGTCCCAATTTAATTGCTTTTGATACACTGCCAATAAGCACGTGCACAGCGAAACAAACCTTTCGTCGTCCAAAACTTGACACACAGTTGGTTGACTTGGGTGCCACCCTGAATAAACCTTAGGCACTGTCTTTTTCATAGAAATATTTAATAACTGCCCTGTTCTCAGTATCATCATGATGAATAGGCCCACAGAAATTGTGGTAGATCAACAAATTGTTTCTAATTCTTAATTAAGTGTGGAGGATCAAAGAGGACTGTGATTTTATCACCCTCGTGATGAAAAAAAAATGCTTTTCGGGGGTGAGACATCAGGCTGAAAAGTGTAGTGTTCTAAAACCGTCTGGTTGTAAGGGCCTTGGTCACACGCAATCCTTCACCTTCAAACCAACATTATTTGAAACTTTTGATGGCCTCTAACAATGGAACAACGAGCTGAACTACCCACACCAAGTGCGCGCTGATAAGGAAGCAGGACAGCGGTTGACCGTCGGTTGACCGTCGGTTGACCGTCGGTTGACCGTCGGTTGACGTCCTATTGCTTTATCATGATATTTTTGATCATTGGGGTTGGCAAGAGCAAGGAGATAAAAAGTTATAAGCTCCTTGGGCAAGAGGCATGCAGGCAGGGGCACAATAGACGATAGCTGACCGACAAGTAGCATAATAAATTGGCTTTATGCATTCCCTTGAGGCACCCCAGATGCTGCCTGTAAGGACTTTCAATGGTTGAAGTCTGCTTGACAGTTTTATCTGAAGGTTCTGGATGTGGGCGTTGGGGGATAGAGTACGGTCAAGTGTGGCCTCAAGTAAGGTGGGCTTGGAGTGGGAGGTGATGGGGGGAGCCTTTGAGAGAAAGTGCTGGTTTTTGCTTGGCCTTATTAGTACAGGTAGTGAAGAGGATGCTCTCTGCTTTCTCCTACTGACCTCCATCTTGTTCTGCTTTGCCCACTGCTCCCCTCCCCTCATCCATTCAATATGCATG
>NW_004798254.1:105610-128642 GCF_000002075.1 Aplysia californica | reverse complement strand
CCCCCCCCAAATTCGGTCTTTCTTCCAGGGATCCCTGCTTGATGACTGTTGTACAGTGTGCTGCTGTGGAGTGTGCGTTCTCTGCCAGCTGGCCAGAGAGATTCGCTTCGTCAAAATGGCGGACCAGACACGCCAGTTGCAGGCCATGTAAATTGACGAGTGGGGGGTGCCAGGCCAGAGATTGGTCAGCATCTTTACTGCAGATCTCTTGCATGGACAGGCAGCACTGTTGCTGTTGTTTTTACCATTACTTAGCTCCTGTCGGCAAGGTACTCACTGCTCTTTTCAGCCTGATGTCACATTTGTGAAAAGCCCCCCCTGAAACTTGTTTGGAAATTAAGAAGTTGTAACAGTGGTGAAACCCTCTTTGTAAGTGTATCAAACCTGTACTTCTAATGTGATTTGATACTGCATCCTTTTGATTCAAGGATGTTATTTATATATGTATATGAAGTAATAGTTGTTTTTTGTACCCTCTAATAAAAATTGTGTCACGACGCGGTGAAATCAGGCACTCCTCAATTTTGGGGCATTTGGGGTTATAGGTACCTTCTTAAAACTGTCCCTGTAGAATTATGAAAATTTAGAAGGCCAAATTATGCAAAAATTATGCAAAAATTATGCAAGCTACTGTAACACCATTCGTGACATGTTTTGCACTTTTTCAACACGAAGTTCCGTGATTTTCATGTTTTATGTACAGAAAAATTGAAAACAGAACATATCAGTATCAGTAAAAAAACAAACAACAAAAAATAATAATCTCTGTAACTTTCAGCTGTAGATCTAGATGAGGAAAGAAAAGCGTAAAAAAAAAAAAAAGGACATCTGGACCTCTGATGCTGGCACATTACTAAAACCAGAGACACCTGTCAAACATGAAACATCAGCAGACATGAGAACAACAACTTTTGATGGATTGAAAAATAGAACATGCTCAAAGAACAAAATCACAACCCATAACCAAGATCTTCTAACAAGGGAAATAACCAACTTTTCACATAAATGATAGTTGTTACGATGATAACGTCCCTTTAGTCACATGGCGAGGCGTTAATTAATTGTTTTGTGAAAAAAAGGAAAAAAACGTGAAAAAACGCGGATAATCCAAAATTATGCAAATGTTGCAGAATTTCACGAAAAAACGCGGCCGCACAATCGCATAATTCTACGGGGACAGCTCAAGCCTGTCCATTTGCCTTGCTTTTGATGAAACAAATATTCATTTATCTTGGATACAAGCAACTGAAGGAGGTGGAGTTGCCTCGTTTCAGAGGTAAGATTAGCAAGAAAATGGCTGCCAAAGTTGAGTTATTTCCTTAGCTAGAGAGTCCGCGGAAAATGAAAATTTATATATTTGATACCTTTGATCAACGTTTTCAGTAAAATCCGCGCAGAAGTGATTTTTAAAGAACCTGAAAGTTGTTGAGCCAAAAAACAAAATTCGATTAAAATTCCCAAACCTGCTGAAAAATGCCAGTTCCTTGACTTTCATTATTTTGACCAGCGCCTGATTTCACCACGATACCTCACTCATATACTCTACTATACCATTTTATTTGATTGATTTCTTAGCACTTTAGAATAGAGGTGGTGAAAGTCATACAACTTGTCACGGATATATAGTGAACACATACAAAGCAGAAAAGGCACATTTAGCATAAAGGTTTTCAGGTTCTGAATTTTTTCTTATAATCTTGAAGTTGTAATCTTGGTATTCAAAACACGCACACAACGAAAGCAATTTGTATAAACAAAAAGACTTAGCCTCGTTTTCCGAAGTAAGAGTAATGCGTCTGTGTGTGTGTGTGTGTGTGTGTGTGTGTGTGTGTGTGTGTGTGAGAGAGAGAGAGAGAGAGAGAGAGAGAGAGAGGGGGGGAGGTGGGGGAGGGAGAGGGAGGGAGGGGGAGAGAGAGGTTGAGGGGGGAGGGGGGCGGGGTATGAAATGATTAATGAGAGTAGGCCAATGACCGCTCTGCAGGTATAAGCCTAGAGCAGCAATAGTGTAGGGTAGGCCAAGTACACATTGTTGCATAATACATGTATCACCAGTGTTCAGCCGAATATCTAACGTGCACACTTCAGTTGTGTGTTCGGAGTCGTGTGTTACTGAAGGCATTCTGCATGGTATACATGTGCCAGATATTGTCAGGGGAGGCTCTCGTGGCCTAGAGATTAAGGTGGTCGCCTCTCTTTCAATAGGTCCCGAGTTCAAATTCGGATAGCGACAGAAAATTTTCTTCTCTAAAATTTCCTCCTTTCACATTCTTTTCTGCTCTTAACAATGTTGTCGTCAGCTTTTGTCTCTGCTTTCTGCCCCCACCCCCTCACATCCTTTGCCCTCTCCTCTGGGCTTCTTTCTGCAGCCTATCCACTGCTTGTCCTTGTCTCCTTCTTACTGCTGTCTCTCAGCCACACCTCTGATCTTTTGGTAGGTAAGATCTACACCTAGCCTTCTCGGAGAAGGGCGTAAAATCTTGGAGGACCCGTGTGCAAAGTTGCGCACGTTAAAGATCCCTTGATGGTCCAAAATCGATGAGAGAAGGCTTCGGCTGCCACCTGTACAAAATTCAAAATTTCCTACCAACTGAAAATATTTGGTGTGTCCCGCGCGCTCTTATGACCTTCTGCAGTTGAGAGCTTCTCCACTCCCTCTCCCTCCCACCACCTCCCTCTCTCCCACCACCTCCTCCACTCTCTCAATGTGTCGTGGGCTTCCCCTTCAACAGAGATTACACACTTAGCAGCAGGTTGCCAGCTTTCTACAAAGTGAAGTCTCAGTATAGTTGTAGCAAAGGGTGGACTAAGGCGCTGTTGACAGAAAGAAGCGGAAAGGTTTCTCAGTCAAGGTAAAACGGCTGATTCTTGGACAATAGGATTTTTAAAAATGTCAAAACCCTTCAAATAGAAGAGTCTATAGTCTATGAAATCAACACGCATGTTAGCAAAATGTAGGGGCCATAACTCATGGTCCATAGTCCACCAACTTTGTCTATCTCCTTTGACATATCGGTTGCTTGAAATTGGTCCACAAAATATTAATATAGCAAAGTTCGTTTAACGAAAAGATTTCCACATCTCACCAATTTTTTTAATGTTATGCGCTTGATAGACTATAATATTTTTGTCTTGACAGTTGACTGTCAAAATTTTATTTGATTACAGAATTTTACTCATGGCTCACAATACTTGCATTTCAATCTGTGTAAAGTCTTTTGATCAAATTGATTGTTATTGAACAATGAGTCTTGTGGTCCTGCTTTATTTTGTTTTTTTTAAATATATTTTTTTTAAACAAAATATTGTACATGTTTTTACATATATACAGCCCAGATAAGTAAATCACCTTCCAAAATCTTATTTTGGCTGGCCTTTCTAGCAACGGTAACTGATCTCTAGAACTGAAGAGTTATAGTTTCCCTTTCACAGTTCTGCACCTGTATCATTCAGTTTAGTTTTAGTTTATCTCCAAGTATGGTGAAAGTCTACAGCTACCAGTGTATAAATTAAGTACTATATATTTTTTTCTGGTATAAATAATAAGATATTCTGAAAAAAAGACTAGAAGTCTCCGGTTTTGGCCTTTAAAGTACTGGAATAAGAATAATAATAACTTTATGGGTTAGAGTTAGAGTGAAGGGTAGTAAGGGTCTTGGGTGAGGATTATAATCTGTGGCTAGGTTCAACACTTGTTTACAAATTGTAAGATGCACCTCACTATATCTCTTATAATGGTATTATTCGGTTATTAAAAAATCCTGCATTTATCACCTTTTTCTTTCAAGATACACCTCGCTATATCACTTCAAATGGTATTAATACTACGACTACTACTACTATACTATAAGAAAAACCTTATTTGTCACCCTTCTTCAAGGTGCACGCTACTGTATCTCTTCAAATTATATTAGTAGGCACTATTTTAAAAAAACCTCATTTGTCACCCTTTTTTCTTCCAGTGTACTCCTACGGACTTCGCTATTCATAGCCTATTTATCATCAGTGTCATTCAACAATCACTCAAATCAATTTCTAGAGGTTTTTAGAAAGCAGTTAGCTATTCAAATAAAGTGACCAATTATAGGACTTTTTTGTGTCTGTGTTTTGAAGAGTAATATTCCCAAAAGATTTCATCACATATCAAATTAACACACCATGTTACTCTTTTTGTTTTTCCTAGTACAAGATGAAATGCACCTGCACCAATCTTTGTATAAATTTGTCCATTCCATGCAAAATCTGGCATTTTAAATTCTATTTTCCCATTGTTTTGGCAATGACATTCAGTAAACTGTTTTTTTGGTCATATTAAAATATGTTTTGTTGTTGTTGTGCAGAACGCACTAGATACTGTTTTATTCTAATTAATAATAGTTGGATTTTTTTAAAATGCAAGCGGGTGGTTGGAGGGTTCCACTGGTAGGTCCTACTTCTTAGCTTTAACTTTCTCAATGTTGTTTCTGTCTGCCTGTCTTACTTTTTTCCTTCTATCACTAAATAACTATCATTGTGATGATAGACTTTTCTTAATAAAATTCAAACAAAACAAACATCAAACATTTTTAATGCAGGTGGTTTTTACGCCATCATTGTTTAGGTCATTTATCAGATGTTCTGCGGGGGCTCTTATGGTCTAGAGATTAAGTTGTCTGCCTCTCATTCAAAGGTTCCGGTTTCGAAGCCAGGTAGCGACGGAAAAATGTTCTTCTCTAAATAATGGTCTCCTTTCACCTCCTTTCCTGCTCTCTAGCAATGTTCTGATGTCTGCTTTCATCTCCACTTTCTGCCTCCACCCCTTCACCTCCTTTGCCCCCTCCTCTAGGCTCCCGACTCTTTCAGCAGCCTTTCTACTGCTACTCCTTGGTTTCCTCTTACTGATGTCTTTGAGCCACACCCATGATCTTCTGGTAGGAAAGATCTACACCTAGCCTTCTCGGACATGGGTGAAAAATCTCAGAGGTCCTATGTGCAAGTTGCGCATGTTAAAGATCCCTTGGGGGTCTAAAATTGATAAGAGTAGGCTTTGGCTGCCACCCGGGCACAATTCAAAATTTTCTACCAATAGAAAATATTTGGTGTATCGTGCGCGCTCCATATGACCTTATGCAGTTGCAAGCACTGTAAAACACATACCCCCCCCCAAAAAAAAAAAGAAAAAAAAGAAAGTGGTCTGCTCGGTAAATGGGGCCAACCCGGACTGAGACGGATAGGTCACAGCAGAAAAACCGAGATACTCGATAAAATAAATTGCAAACAGCATAGAATTTGCTGTTGAGCAGGAATTTGCGTTGTAACATATATACTTAACTATCTATTATAATTATTATATTTAAAATTTCCCAACACGGAAATCAAATTTGGGCATTTGAAGCCTGGCAGTCTCTGGTTTTGGCCTTCAGATGGCAGTCTATGGGTGGTTGGTGGGTGCTTTGGTTTTGCGAGTCAGAAACAAACACAAAAAAAGAGGTGAGATCAGGACAATAGATGTTTGATCGGAAAGAAGGAGCAAACCACACCACAGCACCTGCCAACCGCCCACTTAAAGAATATGGCATCGCTTAAAATTAACAAAATAACTGTTTCACGATAAAATGTGAAAGACACATTTTTCCACTTTTGAGAGGAATGAAGATTTCTGTTCTTCACTCAATTACTGAACAGTCTCGAGCAACTTTTTAGAGTAAACATGATGTTTGGCTTAGTCTGTCCCCGCAATTTTAGGCAAAAAAAATTCTTAAATTATGCAAACTGAGCCCAAAAAAGTGAAATTATGCGATTCTGTTAATTTTAACTAAGATTATACTAAGGAAAATAATCGGAAATTATGATAAAAAAGATCAAATTTTGCTAAATTATGCGGACTGCATAAAACCCAGGGGACAGCTTAGTTGATATAATTTAAATGATGAAATCTTAGTGTATTCCTATCCTGTTTAGATTCTTGAGATCTCCACACATTTTTGACAAAGCGCGACACATCTACAGTACAATAATAATATAGGAAGGGAAAGAACTTTCGTCTACCCCCCGAGGCAGTGCTACTGACTGGAGTGTCTTTAAGACATTCCCAAAGGGGGGACATTAACCTGTTCTTATGCACAGTAGTATTGTAAATAGGCAGATTCATGTGTCATACTCATAACTGTGCGTGAACTGCAACAGTGAACTGCTGCTTTTTCTTTCCTAATTCTTACTATCGTCATTTTCCTCTACATGTACTTCTTGTAAATTTTTCACACTCTTGTGACCCATTATTTCCGGGGTGCCTTGATAGTTGAAGCAGACTTTGTGTTGTTGAAGCTAGAGAGGTGAGCAGAGTAAGCCGGATTCCCTGTAAAGACTTCTCCGTTGACATCCACCCCTTGGCGCTCATATGACCTTATGCAGTTGTGAGCGCCGTTAAAACCCTACTGAAACTAAACTAAAACTTTCGTCAACCACATCGAAGATTTGAGAATAGAATTTGATAGGGGCACACAGGATATGTCGCGGTTTGTCAAAAAAGATCTATCGCTTTTGTCACGTTTTGTGAAAAAAAAGCGGAACTTTCGCAGTTTTTTTAACGGGGACAAATCATGTTTAGTGAATAAAAGAAATTGACTCTAGAATGTTCCTCACCTTTCTAGTTTCAGCCATACTTCAAAAATGGCATTTGTAGCATTTTGTTGTCAAACTGTTCAAATACAACCCCAGTGTCAATATTCAGCTGATATCTCCATTCATAGAGATGGGAGAAGTAACTCATTTTTGTCAGCCGCATGCCTCACACTTTCTAAACTTCCTGCTTTTGTACAGCAGAAAGAGTTCAATGCAGGATCATACCTTGAACCTCTACATCCCACACGGACATTACAACCTTACAACCTACTGTACAAAAAGTGTGGAAACCTGATTTGTGACAAGCAGCCACTATGTTTTTTTGTCAAAAAGAAATGTAAGTTTTGTTTACTCTCTCTTGTTAGGCAGCTCTTTGGATGTACTAAACCCATAGTTTTGAAATATATTTTTTATTGCAGTAGTTACTTAATCTGAGGTATGGGCTGTATTTGCTCAAAAAATATTTTGTCAAAATCCGAATATCTAAATGATAACAAATGCAAGAACAAATTCATAACGTAGGTATTGCTAACAGGAGGAGCGACCCTCGGTTTGGCCGCTTTTGGGTCAAGTTATGCAAATTGAGATGTTGGCTGATTCTTGAAGGTCAACCAGTTCTCTGTCCAAAAATAACAAAGGGACAACTGAGAAAATCATTACTCACGTCATAAATTGCCTTTGAAAACATGAGGATGGGTCAAAATGTAGTGAATTTTCACAATCCTTGTCGTTTTCCTCAAAATGTCATTGTTTTTGCAATTTTTCCCTTACTCCTTCCTTAGTTTTCATCCTTTTGACATGAAACTTTCAGAAAACATAGATGGCAAAACTGCCATCAATGTAGCACAGATATATTTGCAAAAAAAAAAATTATGTTCCATTGGCAAGTAAAATTTAGAAAAGGTCCAGATCTATATAAGTACATTGGGAAAAGTCTCATATTTTTTTCTTTTACACTTAATCAAAAATACTCTGTTACACTGATAGGGACTGGTTCAGGTATACTCTTACCAAATTTGGTCAAATATGGTCAGTAAGTGAGAAAACTTTAGGTATTTGACCTTTGTTTATTTTCAAGATGGCGACCGTTTCCATAGCAACCGCTGCAGCTATGCAAAAATAAAAGTATGTAGGCCTATCAAGAGATTTTACTTATCGTAACTTATGTATACATACTTAGATTTGATCTCGGACAACAAAAATAGGAAATGGACCTTGAGAGTCAGTCCCCCCGTGTAATAGAACAAAAAAGATCGGGGGGGGGGGGGGGGGGGCTCTCGTGGCAGAAAGGTTACAGTGTTCGCCTTTCATTCAACAGGTCCCAAGTTCCAATCTGGATATGTAGTAACGGAAAATTTTCTTCTCTAAAATTTTCTCCTTTCACCACCTTTCATGCTCTCTAACAATGTTCTATTGTCTGCTTTCGTTTCCACTTTCTGCCCCCACCCCTTCACCTCCTTTGCCCCCTCCTCTGAGCTCCTGACTTTCTACTGTTATTCCATGGCTCCTTCTTACTGCTGTCTTTTAGCCACACCCTTGATCTTATGGTAGGTAAGATCTATCATCTAGCCTTCTCGGACAAGGGTGAAAAATCTCGGAGGTCTCGTGTGCAATTTGTGCACGTTAAAGATCCCTTGGTGGTTCAATATCGATAAGAGCAGGCTTCGGCTGCCACCGGAGCAAAGTTTAAAATTTTCAACCAACTGAAAATGTTTAATGTGTCCCATGGGCTCATATGACTTTATGCAGTTTCAAAAAAAAAAAAAAATATCCCTTTCCATACTTACATACAAGTCCACTTACATTATGTTATAAACAAAAAATATTAAAGAACACATGTTGTACTCCCATAAATATCTGATTTCCTCAAATGAAACTATGGGAAAAAGCCCCCCCCCCCCCCCCCCCCACCAGCCCTAAAAAAAAAGAAAAGAAAAAAATTCATCAGCGAACTTTCAAGAATTGTGTCCAAAATTGTTGACCAGTTCCTCGAGGACTTCCAGCAGGTCTAACATTGGCATCCATGCTTCCCAAAACAACAAAAAAAAAAAATGAGAGAAACGGTGACTCTGCGACAGATTATTTCCCCAAACTTGAATTGAACCCAAGTATATTGTGTCTGAGATGAAGAGCCAAATCATTGCATCTGACTTGGCTCTTTTTACTGTCCCCGTGGTTTTATGCACCCCGCATAATTTAGCGAAATTGGATCATTTTTTGCATAATTTCTGATTATTTTCCTTTATCATTCTTTGTTAAAATTAACAGAATTGCATAATTTCAAATTTTTGGGCTCAACTTGCATTATTTCAGTTGAATAAAACGACGGGGACAATCTTAACCAGCAAAAACAATTGCCACAGTATTTTATATTAGTTAGTAGTGAAATAGTGGATTCAGAAAAAAAGGAGTCAACCATCTTCACTTGGAGTTTCACAAGTGTTATTTTCAACAATAATTTATCAAAGAGATTCTCTGTTTGTTACAGTGAGCTCAGTGCATTTTCTTTATCAGGACTCGAATTGATGAGAATGCTGTACCACAAGGAGGAAAATTAGATAGATAAAATCTACGAAAGCTTGCTGCAAACACACACACACACACACATACATAAACACACACACACATACATTATAGGCCTATACATACACACACACATACAAAACCTCTCCTCGAACACACGGGTACATGTTCATGTGCAGCGGCACACCTATTCATGCAATGCTAGCACACATACAACATACAAACATACAACACGCCCTCATCATTAATATGCACAAACAAATGTGATGCAATCATCATCGACAAATAGAAACATACGCAACGTACCATACACAAGCGCTTGCGCAGGCACGCATGCACATACACACACACAGACACACACACAGACGCCCATACACAAAAGTTTGGTGGATCCATCATGTTAACATTATAAGCACCCCCCCTGGCAAAGCAATAAACTTGAACATGCATTATACAATAAAGTCTAGTACGTACATACACACACACATACAAAACCTCTCCTCGAACACAGGGGTACATGTTCATGTGCAGCGACACCACACCTATTCATGCAATGCTAGCATACATACAACATACAAACATGGCTAAAACAGCACCTGGACATGGATGGCTGGGGCCTCTATAAATAAATCATTGATGGTCTGGTCTAGTACGTACTTAGTGAACACAGACATAGATCTAGATCTATATAGCAAAGAGATTTTCAGGTCCTGAATAATTTTTCTGACACATATATATTCCTTGTATTTAAAATTAAAACATGTATATATAGCTAAATTCTTACATTTAAAAAAATGTCCGTCTACTACCAATTCCGCTATGTGCGTACTACTAGTCTTCAATATCAATAGTTATACATTAGAAAGTGACAAAAAGTCATGACATGTACCATTGACAGACAGACACAGACACACACACACACACACACACACACACACACAGACTCACACACACAGAGACTCATGCACAAACACACACAGACACACGCACACCGACACAAACACATGCACAAACACACACATGCACTGGCATCTCCCGTGTAATAATTAGGCATTTTTTCGTCTACGCACACAGAAGATGTGAGACAAGTGGGCAGGTTTATTCTCTAGAGCAGTTCCCACTTCTTGCTTGTCTGTTGTGCCACAATCAGTTTTAGGCTGGCCCTGACCGACAAGGTCGATGTAGTCTCCTTCTTAACGCTTTCCGGACGTATCGCCAATATATCAGTTGTGATAGGGTGCTTCAGTATTGTTTCATTTTAACACGATCCGTCATTTATAATGACTTTTTATTGCTATTGAAAAACTCGTAAAGGATTTAGGAAACGAAAACATAGAGTTTCAGTTTCCGTTTGTCAAAGCGTGGGTTTAGGGAAAAACGAGTGAATGAGTTCTTGCGGTCTTGCATCAACAAAACGATGTAACGGACTCAGTATAAATTTCATAACTCAAACAAAACTTGGAATATTGCTTTCAAATAAAAAGCTGCGCATTCAGAAATTTATGGATTATGCTCTTGGCCTGAATATGATAAGATAGCTATGCTGATTTACTTTCACATGTTTGGTGAATGTAATTTTTGCTGTCAAAATTTATTTTTCACATCATCATCGCCATTTCTAACCCTTCTAATGCATACTTATGTTCAAAATTAATCCTTGTTTTATATTGGGATGTATTCCTCATTCAATTTCCTTCAATTTGATATATCATATGTTACGTTTGGAGTGATGGTTATACTTCTATGAAGTTATTTTGTACACCACCTGCATAGCCAAATCGAGCCACAGGTTAATTAAGTCTAGACCCCAGAAAAACTACATCTGGAAAGAGTTAAATCTTATATGACCAAAATTGTGTCCATTGAAGTGTAAACTGTTGACAATTTTACAGTTGTAAAAATACACACAATCTAATGTATACACACAAACACCCACACACACGAACACACACATCCACTTCAGTAGTGCAATGCATGTATGTATCAATAAAAAATACCTTGGCGATCCAAGGCTGTTGTCATAGAACATACAACGACACATCAAGGTAATTTTGACAAATAGCCATCGTGACAGAAAAAAAATGCGTCACTGTACTTTTGACAAATAGTCATAGACACAGCAAAAACAAAAATGCATCATGGTAATTTTGACAATCTGCCATCATCACAGCATGAACAATACTGCTTTTTACCCCTACCCGTACGCCCTGTGGTCATTTCGTAACCCCGGGGTTGTAATCTTCAAATTTTAGAAAGCTTCTAGTATGAAGATCTTTTTGAAACTTTCAGTATTTCTCAAAAAATCATTTTGACAGACTGCTATGCAAAGCGTATGGATCGGATTAACGAGTAAATTTCCTCTTGGAAAGTAGTGGCACAGAGTTCCCCACGTTGTATGGATACGATGGTAAAACACGATGTACGAAAAGGGTTAACTTAGGTGATTTTGACAAATCGTCATCCTCAGAGCACCAAACAACAGTGCATCACAATAATTTTGACAAATCGCCATCATTACAGACTGAACAAAAACAGATGAAGGTGTTTTTGACAAATCGCCATCGTCACTGCACAAACAGCAACGCGTCAAGGTGTTTTTGACAAATCGCTACCTCCATCCAATGAAGGACACAGATCTAAAAGCAACCAACACCTTCCATGTGTGTCATAAATCTTCAGTAAGCTCTGATGAACTGTAAAATCAAAGATACTGTTTCACCACAATCTTCTGCACGAGTTACTCAGAGTTCTTCTACCATTTCTGCCAGTACAGCAAATTGTGATCCTACAAAGTCAAATGTACAGCCAGAAATGCAAGTGGTCGTAAAAAGTTAATTGTACGCTGGATTTTAAAAAATGCAAGTGGTCATATGAAGTCAAATGTATGGATTGATTTAAATGCAGACAATCATATTACGTAAGTCATCATGGTGAAATCAAACGTTCGTCAAAAAAAAATAAAATTAAACAAAAAATTGACATTTGTGAGACAGCGTGGTGGAATCAGGCTCTCGTCAATTTTTGGGCTCATTGAGTTATTGGCATCATCTTAAAGCTTGTTTATTTGTCTTGCTTTCAATGAAAAAATTACCCATCCATCTTCAATAGAAGTGGAGATATTTTGGATTGAAGGAGGTGGGAGTCACCTGATTTAAGAGGTAAATTTAGCGAGAAAATGGCCGCCAAAGCTAGGTAAATTCCAAAGCTGGAGAGTCCATGGAAACTGTAAATTTACATTTTAGCGCCTTTAACGTTTTCGGTGAAATCCTCAAAGGAAACTGTTAGTAAATGGACATAAAAGGTGTTGAGCCTAAAAACAAAAATTTGATAAAAATTGCTAAGCAGGGAGAAAACTGCTGTTTTCTTCGATTTCATTATTTAGACGAGAGCCTGATTCCACCACGCTGCCTCACATTTTATATTTTTCCGCCAGTTTGGGAATTTTTATTTAATTTTTGTATTTTGGCTCCACAATTTTTCTATTCATTAAAAAAACAAAAACAATTTCTGTGTGAATTTTACTGAAAAAGGCACAAAAAAGGTAAATTTCAGTTTCCAAGAACTCTCAAGCTTTGGTAGTCACAAAACTTTGCTGGTCATTTAACCTACCTCTGAAACCAGGTGACTCTAACCTCCTTCAATCACAAACATCTCGACTTCTATTCAAGATCAATGGGTATTTTTCATTTAAAGACAGACAAATGAACAGGTTTTAAGATGATACCAATAACTCCAAATGCCCAAAACCAGACAAGCACCTGATTCCACAGCGTCATGACACATACGAAGTCAAATGTATGGCTTAATTTTTAAATGCAGGCTGTCATGAAGTCAAATGTACCACCTGCGTCTGTTAGAGCTGGATCATGCTTGCAAAATCTGAGAGTGGCGATTCGCCAATCAGTCGGCTTCAAAGAATCGCGAGTACGTGAGCACTTGCAGAACTCCGGCGGAACACTGACTGAAAAGGAACAGGGTCATATCAACGCCACTTGGCGAGCGGGAGTCCCACTCTTGTTGTCCCGCCATCCTCTGCCATCCTCTCCGCCCCACACCCTTCGTTGCGCTGCTCTATCAACTGACCTCAACTAGCGACCCCCATAAATTACCCCCCCCCCCCAACCCATGATTTGCTAAAACAATGGCTCCATAAAATTCCTTCTGTCTATAGGTTGGATCCCGTTCATTTTGTTTTAATAGGGGGGTTGGACTATACCATCTTTTGTTAAATAAGGGGAGCCATACTAAGTGTTCCGTTCCGTTCTTGCGCTCGCATCTCGACCCAGTAGTAGGTTACAAACCTAGTTTTATGACCGCCTAGTTACAAACACATAATAAGTTGCAAGGTGGTGACAGCGACAGGGGAGTGAATCGGGATTTAGAAGGTGATACTGTTCCGCTGAAGTGAATCGCGAATTGCGTTCCGTAGGCAAGAGTGACGATTCAGTTCCGTTCTCGCGATCAAGCTTTAGTGTCTGTGGTGGAGTGGTTAGGTACGTCTCTTCATTGTTGTAATGTATGCTTGAGACCTGAGTTCCATGCCTGAATGAGGAGAATTTTTATCAAGTATCTCAGTCTTTCAGCTGGGATGTTGATTGCTCTCAGAATAGGTTATTCCTGACGGGAAGGGTTGGAAGCCCCCTTCCTAAATTATCTAAATTGCGTAGATGGTGGTTTAAAAATACATGCATTAAAAAAAAAATTCAATTTTAAAAAGAAATTCAAATGTACAGCATGTACTGTCAGATTTAAAAGCAGGTGTTCGAATAAAGTCAAATGTAGGCCTACCGTTTAATTCAAGTAAGCCTTTGCAAGCTCTTGTACGAAGCTAAAAGTGCTATTGGTGATCATATGTGAAAGGCTTTGTTGATTACATAAAACGGACAAAACTCGTCCGAGTTGATTGATCATTAATTGTAAACCTACAATACCCCAATCGATACAATGCTTCGACCTTGCCTGTCAGGGTCAGCCCCTGACTGGGTGGCATAAAACGGCCCCACAGGCAGATGATGGAGACACTCGATAAAACTAAAACAGCTTCCCCACTTGGGAATTAAGGACTCATGTTTTCCTTGTGCAACTACACAAAGCCTATCCATTTCACCACAGATGCCAGATATCTCAATATGAAGAATTCCATATATATAGAATCTTTATATCTGACTTGCCATTGTATTTTATGAAGCTACATAAATCTACACAATATATGATGACATACGATATAGATCTAAAAGATATGTAATCACAAAATTAATAGATCTCCATATTATATTTGATTATAAACTAGATAAATATACACAATGTATTTGATATGTGATCACATGATATCTAATGTAGGTGTGATTTGCAGAGAGGACTTTGTCATATGGCGTCACACTGACAGGGTCATATGTCAAGCATACTGAATCACACGTCGTCAAATATACAGAGTCCCATGACATAATTCATACTGAGTCACCCGACATCAAACATACTGAGTCACATGACATTATTCTTTCAGTTTTAGTAGAGGCTTTACGGCACTCGCAACGGCATAAGGTCATATGAGCGCCAGAACTTTAGAGGCGTTACAAGAGAGTAACAAACATAAAAAAGAAGAAGGGGGAGATAAGGACGATAGATGTTTGATAGGAAAGACAACACCAGGGCACCCACCAACCACCCACTGACATTATTCATGCTGAGTCACATGACATTATTCATACTGAGTCACATGACATTAAACACTGAGTCACATGACAACAAACATACTGAGTCATATGACATTAAACATACCGAGTCACATGACATCATTCATGCTGAGTCACATGACATTATTCATACTGAGTCACATGACATTATTCATACTGAGTCACATGACATTATTCATCACATATGGCATCAAGCGTATCAGGTCACATGACATCAAACGCACCGGATCACGTGCATGACATCAAACCAACTGGATCACAAGACATCAAACATGCTTGGTCACATGATGTTCAATGCACCAGATGACCCTGGACTGTCATCAGCATGGTGAGCACACAGGTCACTGTCGTCGTCTCCGTCAAGGTCGTGACCTATGACACAGAGGTCAGACAGCATGACCTGCTCCCCAGATTTCCTCCCGCAGACTGCGCGCAGAACAGACTTCCTCATCCGGTCTCTCTCTCGCTCCTGCGCACGCTGCGCCTGGTTGATCAACCGCGCATTCTTCCTCCTCTCCCTGTCTCTCTGTCGCTCATGGAAGCGGAAAGTGGGGTCTTCTCTTAAAGCCTTCATTCGTCTTCTTGCCTTCTCTCTTTCACGTTCTCTGAAAAAAGAAAAAAATGACACAAGTTGTGTCATGTTAGGTTATGATAAAGAAAAGAGAAGCATATCGAAACAATAATGGGTATCTTCTTCTTTAGTTTTAGGTTTAAAAGAAAGATATGGCACTTGCAACATAAATGGGTCATTCAAAGAAGAAGTGCCGTAGATTAGAGTTGCAACTAGAGAGTTAGATTCAACCTACAAAGAAAAGAAGGAGAGATGCGGATTTCAGCACTTATATTTTATAATCTAGTTGTGTTGCAAGTGCCATAAAACTGTTACTAAGAGTAAAGACTAAAGAGATAAGGATGACAGATGTCAAATTCTTCAAATCCACTATTTTGATGAGTGCCTAATTTCACCTAAAACCACATACACACACACATACCGTATATAACTAACTTTTCCGTCCTTGATATTCAGTCAGATTCAACCCCCCAAAAAAAGTTTGATGCGACTCGGAAAGACTAAAGATTGCACACCCAACCACGAATCAATTCAGAAAAATCAGGTTTATACATACAGCTATTCCTGTTACGAAAAGTGTTGCAAAGTCAGACATATGAGTATAGCTCAATATCATGTCTGTAATACTGATTGATGGTAGGCCTATGTGTTTACACTCCATTTGGCACATTAATTAATATCATTTAGGAGGTAGATTGTTCACATCTTGCCTGTCAAGTTTAACCCAAGCTTCAGTAGGAAACAGCTTCCCCTAAAAAAATATAAGTGTGGATGTTTTACACCCTCATCGACACAATTTAGATCATTTAAGAGATGGGTTTCTTTGACCCTGCCTGTCAGCGCCAGCCCGGGGCGGAGGGGAATACAATGCCCCAGCAGAAATACTGCAATATTCAATGAGAAAAATCTCCCCACATTACTGGAATAGAACTTGGGTCTTCTGAGTGCGATGGTAAAATGCTTAACCACTACCCTACAGAAGCTGATCTGAATGAAGGTGGAGTTTCATGAACACTAACTGAGAAGGAGCTCATTTTTTCCCCCCACATTGACACTTGGCATAGGGCTGCCCACCCACCTACCAACAAATGTTTTAGTAATCAACAGATAAAAAATTAGTAACTGGCCTAAAAATTCATAATAATATGGCCATGGAAAATCATCTTCAATGCGTTGTCAAGGACAAGGGTTGTTTGAGGTCCAGTATAGTATTTATATATGTAACGTAAGGAAAGGCGTGATGATATAAAAGGACAGGAATTTTTTAACACCTTGTCAATCTAATGTTTGCCTTACTCCTGGCTTTGGCACTTCTAATGTTTTTCTAAGGGCAACGTGGCAGAGAACGACTAACAAGGGCTCAATGCAAAGAGGGTGTTAATACTGTTAAAATAAGCTGCATATGACATTATGACGTAGACTGTCCAGGTTTGGCAATTTTGTCTAATTTTCTTCCCCTACACATTAGGAAGGTTGGCAGTGGGCTGGGGTAGCCAAAATATTTTCTAAAATTTGACATCAGGGATATTACAATCTTATTTTCGTAGAATTGAATAAAAATTGTAACAATTCCTCCAACTTCGTAACGGTGGTCGGCCCTGTAACCACGTTCGGATATAATATGATAATTATTAGGATACATCCATATACCATCTGATTTGCCACCACAGCATATTCATTTCAAAATACTGGTAGTTCTGTTTATTTACACTTTTTAAAAACAAGGATGGAAGTCTTGTAAAAATGTGTTGCATGGCCACTAGGTTCATGCATTGCTTGATAAAATAGTTTTTTTTAACAATTCTAGCTTTTACTGCTTACTTGAAGTCCAGATTCTGTCTCTGGAGAAACTTCTTCTGCCGAACTTTTTCACGTCTCTGCTTCTCTTTGTCTGTCATGCTCAGCTCAGCGGGCTCCCACGTCAGTGCAGCATCCGGGGGAGGAGAACATACAGAATTATCTGGAAGTGGGCAACAAACGACAGAGCCGGGGTCTGTCGACAAAGAAGACACGAGGTCTGGGGGACACGCAGCAGGAGACAAGTCAGCTGATAGTGAGACCATCTGATCGTCTGCATACGACGATATGGTAGAGCTTGATGTCATTGATTCAATTTCTTCGTGACATGCTACGACAGGTGAATGAGGTGTTTCCCTGAGGACGGACAGAAGGATAGGTTAAAGACTATTCAGATAAATATCAATATATATATATATCTAAAGGTGGGTGTCCCAAAACAATACACAATGAATGTAAATGAATCATCATTTCCATGATCTCTATCCCTTTCTCAGTCTATAAAAAAGATATGCTTCTATTTGGACTTTTAGTGAGCCTGGCAACTTAGTACACTGATCTCAACTGGTTGGCCCAAAATATAATTTTTAAAAACTATATTTCTCAAAGATTCAGTGTACTTTGCCCTCATTTATGACATTATATGACTTTTTTTCCCAGCAAAATTTTCCAAAAAAGTTTCTAACATTTAAGTAGCCAGGATCAATCTATAAACTTTGCTAGTGGGAGTGAGTCACTGGTCCTGCTGCCAAACACAGATAACCCAACAATGCCGTTGCACGATTTTTATCTTTAAAAAAGACCCCCTTCCCAAAATCCAGTATAAGAGAGCATCCAAAATACACACACATGGCCAGTTGAAACAGTGTGACCAACACAATGAATGCTTAACACCTGGTCAAAATAACACCCCGTTCTACATGGGTTCACACTTTGCTGCCTCATCTCGCCGACTGGCGATGTATACCACCCAATTTCTTTAGATTTTCCCCAAAATATGATGGCAAAGTGTTATACTTTAACATCTTGTAATTGTTCTGCATTCCTTCAGTGTTTCAAAGAAGCAGCTGACTGTTTGTTTTTCAATCTACAATCTGCAGCAGATTAGTGTACAGTTTCTCCTCACAAAATGTAGTGTTCCTTGCCCTTCAGGAAACCACTTAAAGATAATTTGAACGAATTTAAATAATTAATAATTAGCCTATAGTATAATTGGTAACAATAACATAACGATAATTTTATAATTTTATAAGTAAGTAATAATAACAATAATAATAAAAGTACTAGTATAAATCAGCTGAGTAGACCTGACCAGTGAGAAATGAGAAGTGAGAAAAATAAGACTGACATTCAGTCTGCGTGTCACACTTAAGAATAACGAGTTGACTAAGACTCCTGGCATTTAAAGTCCCCTGGTCTTCCAAGTTGAGGCTGAGGGTTGAGCTTAGAAATAGCATCCTTATCTTGTGAAAACAACATCCTTGCTACAAAAACCCCATCAAAAAGTGTGTAAACATCTTGGGAGATGCTGAAGTCCCTAAAGGAGTTATAGACTTCCAAAGAGTCCCAGATTAAATTGAGGAGTGCGAAGAAAACATTAATGAGCAAGCAAGAAAGTCAAGAAGAAAGGGATTGAGAGAGGTCAGCAAGTTTACGTAAGAGAAAGTCTAGCTGAAACAGCAGAAGAAGTAGTGTTATAAAGAGACATGAAAAGAGTCTACAAAAGATTAAGCAATTATTCAAAGAGAACTTTGCGGAAAATATTCCAGACTAGAAGCAGAAACACCAGTTTTAAAGTAAGTGGACAGAAAACAGCCATAGGTGCAAGATGCAACTCAATCTTTCTACTAGGCCATTGTATTCTGCTCGGCTGCGTCTATTGAGACATGACAACGTGTCCATTTAAGCTCTCGTATATTCGGACACATGTGTCCTTACTATAGCATGAATGTGAGTAACGTACATTGTGGGTCTTTTTCTATTTGAGAATCACGTGCATCTCTTTCTTTTTAGACCAATGCATCTTTGCCGTCGGCATAAAATTGCTGTGACCGGGAAAAGAATGATTGGTGTTGGAGGGTGCTGAAAACCAATCTCTACCGGAAATGACCAGGGGGTGGGCTGAGGCTCCGCATGATCGTGTCTACGTCTGAATAGGCACACTGATCCTGCTCAGCTCAAGAAAATAATATGAAAATTATATATAAGAGCAAAAGTGCACCAGATGATAGCGTGAAAGCAAAAACAGCTCAGTACACCTTTTACTTGAAGTAGGTAACAGTTTCAAAGAGAACGTCATCCTCACCTGTCTGCAAAGCTATTTTCATGTGAAAGATCCAGTAAGATGTCTTTATCATCCTTTTTCAGCCCTCTTGTATCCACATGATCCATCCTTACCCCAACACCATCATCAGGATTTAACATACCTTTACCTATACAATAAAAAAAAAATTGCACACTGTTACAGTCAACATTCAAGCTGGGAGAAATTACATTTTTAATTCCGTGAGAACCTTCTTCAGACAGAACAAGGCCTAACTATATAATAGAAATAAAAATAATGCAGGCTCCAAAGTAATGTTTTCTGATTCCAATTGGTCTTCCATCAGTTTCAGTTTAGGCTTTAATTGTTTTGAATTCAATTTAGTGCCGTAAACGTAGCATCAATGGCGCTTTTTCGGTAGTTCCCACCCTGAAATTGATATTCGCCGGTTTTGGCCCCAAGAGTAGGGGGGTTTCAGGGGGGACTATTTCTCTAAACGCTCGTGAAAATAAAGTTGAACTGTATTTCTCCGAACGGTTTCTGATCTCGAGATTTTTTGGTTATTTGCGAGATTTTCGCGTCATCCTTTCATAATTTCATTCTGCCATTCTGCAAGGACTGGGAGGAAGCATTTTTTGCATCAAATTCAATTTTTAGAGCTAGAGATTTTAAAATGTCTGAATATTCAGATACTTCAGTTGTGGTTACGCTCCCGGACTGTACTTCATTTGAAAATACAGTCGAACCTGCCCTGACGGCCACCTCTATAAGACGGCCACTTTCCATTTCCCCCCTTGCGTTTTTTCTATATAATTTAACTGTGTAAAACAGGCACCTGCCTAACGCGGTCACTGTGAACATATTTTAACACACAACCCCTATCACACCAACAAAAACACTTGTCTTAGACGGCCACATTAGTGACTCCAGTACGTTTTCTCATAAATAAATTGTGCATTGGCCCCTGGCGTTGTGGGCGAGCCGTCATAATCCAATCACCTGTCGTTGTTGTTAGGTAGTCCCTCCAACCGTTGATGTTGCGTAGGCCCCTCCCACTGTTGACAAATAAGTAACAAATTTTCAGCTACTGGTGAGGGAGGAGTGTGATCCCTAATAACCCATAAGCCCCGCCCAGAACTCATACTGTCATACACACAAATTAAATCGTAAGTGAGAAGAGTGGTCACAGTTTACCCAAGCTGTAACAAAGTAACAAAGGACGTCAACATGAACTTGTGACAGAAGCGTAACTCTTTATCTGAGCGGTAGCGACCCATGTGTTCGTTTTACCAGCACTCGGCCCTCCTTGTCTGACACATCTCGTTTTATAGTCACCCTTGCACAAAAGCAGCAACAAAAGAAAAACAAAGAAGAAGAATAGACCCAGCGAAAACAATGACAACAACAAAAACAACAACAACAACAATGCGGCTTCCTTCGGTTGGGACTGTCTATGGCCACTTTTCTCCTTGACAATGGGTGGCCGTCTTACACAGGTTCAACTGTACCTTCAAAAGGTACTGCGAGAAAACAAAACTGCTCGACCTTGGCAGTAACCTATTTTGGAATAAGTCACCCAGCAAAAACAAAAATTCTCCATGTAAAAAAATTCCTCCACGACCCCCGCCCCCCCCCGTTCACACCGTACACACACACACACACATATGCACACTCACACACGGGCCACTTCATTCGCTGATTATCAACAAATCTCGAGAACGGAAACCGTTCGGAGAAATAAAGTTCAAGTTTATTTTCCCGGACGGTCTGAGAAATAGAGAAATGGCAATGGTGGGGGGTTTCAGGGGGGGATTCCCCCCATTTTATCATAGTATAATTTGATGTTTTGCCGTTGTTAGGTTTGATATCTCAGCTCGCCGCGCATCAAATGTATAGATGTAGATGTAGATTCTATATCTAGGCTCAATTAAGGGGGGTGGGAACTACTAGGCCCACTGCCTCAAAAGCGCCCGCTCATTGCTGTGGAATGTTCTTAATTTCAGGTGCAAATTTACAGACTACAGAGATAGATCTAGATCTACATATTCTAGATCTAGAAATCTACCAAAATAAAAACATTTTGATATTCTTTAAATTAAAATTGAATAATTATAATTATAGATCTAGATTTCTAGGCCTATTTAATTTATTGATGATAATCATTCCATGCTATACTATAAATAAATTATTTTCAATTTCCAAATTACCAACCACAGACGATTCTGGGTATTCACTGTTCAGATACATTTTTTTGTCTTCCAAACTGTTCCCGGCGTGAAAAGAAAAATGTTTAAACAGCTCATTTTGACAACTTGATCTGGATCTCAAAGGGCAATTTAGACCAAGATAGATATTTTTATTAAATCTATCAACTCGTCGGTTGAGACTAGAACTACTTTCGATATTATGCGAAACAGTTAACAGTAAGTTTATCAGACTGACCTCCCTTGGTTTAAATTTGCGTATTTATAATGTTTCGCTTTTTCTTTACTCGTACAATTATTATGTGTTTTACGGTGCTCGCAACTGCATAATAAGGTCGTATGGACGCGCGGGACACATTAAACAATAATCAGATGATAATATGAAATTTTGAATTTTGCTCTGGTGGCGGACAATGCCTACTCTTATCGCTTTAAGACCCCCAAGGGATCTTTAACGTGCACAACTTTCCCACGGGACCTCCGAGATTTTTTCACCCTTGTCAGAGAAGGCTAGGTGTAGATCTTTCCTACCCGAAGAACAGGGGAGTGGTTGAAAGACAGCAGTAAGAAGGAGCCATTAAGGAGAAACAGTATTAAGGCTGCAGAAAGAGTCAGGAGCCCAGAGGAGGGGGCAAAGAAGACGAGGGGGTGGGGGCAGAAAGTGGAGACGGAAGCAGACGACAGAACATTGTTAGAGAGCAGGAAGGAGGTGAAAGGGGGCAATTTTAGAGAAGAAAGTTTTTTCATCTCTACCCGGATTCGAACCCGGGACCTTTGAATGAGAGGCGAACAGCTTAACCTTTAGGCCACGAGAGCCCCCGTTTTAACTCTCTGATTTTACTTTGTAGACTAGGCCTGCTGGCTCCATATCATATAAATCATATGGTTGATTTCATTAGCCAGTATCTCATATTCCTCATCTTTATTTTTTACTTATTCTTTTCAATCTGCAATGTTTTATTCACATAGATATCGCCTGTATCGTTCTTCCTTTGAGTTTATATTCCCCTTATTATCTTCAGCCCATTTGGCCCAACTGATTTCAATAACAAAATACAATGGTATTTTCCAACGATTCAACACACGATAGCAAACAAGCACATTGTCAACACGCACAACGCGAACAGAATAGAGGTCCTGATTCTTTCTTACACTTAGACGCGCATATATCCTTTGTATATTATACACGCGCAAAACGAAATTTGTACTTGGCGAAACGGTTTTCGCGCTCTGCCGATTCCACTATTTTCCGATTTATCATTCTTGTTAAAATCGTAAACTCATTCTATTCTCATTCCACCACCATTTGAGTGCGTGAGTGTGTGTGTATGTTTGTGTGTGTGTGTGTGTGTGTGTGTGTGTGTGTGTGTGTGTGTGTGTGTGT
>NW_004798254.1:102800-105186 GCF_000002075.1 Aplysia californica | reverse complement strand
ACACACACACACACACACACACACACACACACACACACACCTAACTCTCCTCATACTGAAGTAAGCTTACTAAAATTAACAAAGGAAAAACTAGGTAAAGAAACCTATACATTGGTCGTCCTTACTTATTCTCTGAATTCCAAATACCAAACCCTCCTCCCGTCGACAGAATTTTGCGTCCCATGTTACGTTTTATGTAACCATTTTTTTGTAAAGTCCAAACCAAACAGAAACGATGAGCTTGTAAACAGCTTTCACTAATTCAAATTAAATATTATACAGGCGCCTTACATCTTTTGGAAAGAGGAATTTGTAAAACGAGACACGGAACCCTAATGACAACAAGTGAATAACAAAATACAGTGTGATAATACAATATGATAGGATGAAGCAAATGATGAAGACATTATGCCTTATCTATCTGGCACGTTCGTGTGCCTGTACAAAATCTTGAAACATAAAACAGAGAATAAGAGAAAGGGACAGGTACATTAAAAGTAGGCATTATCTTTCGCAACAGGCATGTAAGAGCTTATCTTAGTTACGATTTAAGCAAAATTGTAATGTTTGTGATAAGAAAAATACTTATAAAAGAAAGACAATAATTTCTTCCTAAAATTATTAATGTATCAAAACAAAATTTGTGAAAAATATATATAAAAAGATGACAACAGTTCCGATGGAGGTCTACCGCTATGTTTCTGGTTCAGTTGAGGGTCTACAACGGGCCTGATCTGACAAGTGGCTTAGTTGAAGGTCTACCGGGACGTTTCTGGTTTATAAAGGCATGGGACTGTCATTCAATGCCTTTCACCACTGGCTGGGTATAGGCCACATACAAGCTCCTCCCATTTATCTATGTCCTGGACCATCCTTCCAAGCTCGTTCCAAGTGAGCTTTATCTCTCTCATGTCCCTCTCCACACATCTCCTTCATGTTTCCCGTGGCCTACCTCTGCCTCGTGCTCCCTGTGGGTTCCACTGTTGCGACCGGGCTTTCTTAACATCCATTGCCTCTTTCTTAGTCCTAGGTCTACTTCTATATCCTTTTGTCCTGTCCTTTCCCACAACTGTTCATTTCTTATTCCTTTCTATCCTGTCACTTAATTCTTAGGATACACCTCATACATCTGTTAATGAAAGTCTGGACTTTATTCCGTACTGTCTTTGTTGTCTTCCAAGTTTCGCAGCGATAGAGGAGCACTGACTTGGAGTAAAGAGTTGAATCTTGGTGCGCAGTGAGATGTTGCTTGGTTTCCAGACTTTTGACATTTGATTGAATGCTGACCTTGCCTTGGTGGTTCTTGCTTTTACATCCGCCTCGGTTCCACCTTTACCATCCATGACGCTTCCAAGTTAGGTGAAGGAGTCCACTTGTTGCAGTATGCCAGGACTTGGGGGAGGGATATATCTGAAAATACTCCCATCTGGTAACTTAGTACGCGATTTACTTAACAATCATAATATTTACCACCACAATAATATTCTTTGATCTATTACCCCAGCAGACCTGAGAGCATTCTGAAACAACCTTAGCTTCCTGTGAAGCGTGCAAAGCAAGCGGCCATTTGTAGGCACTAAAACACTAACATACTGACAAGATCTTTCGCTGTCTATGGCCGAGTACCCATTCCCCACCTTGGTCGTGGAGTGAGGAAAATTTGTGGAAAGTGCCTTTCCCAAGGACACAACGTCGGCCCTCGACTCGAACCCCCGAACTCGCAACCTCACGATTACGAGTCCGGTAGTTCAGTTGACCGAGGTCAATTGGGGGGGACTTAAGGTAGACCGTCGTGGTCCGGAAGACCTTCAACTAAACCAACACCCTGAAGTAAATAGTTTGACCATAATGTTATTCACTGGCATCCAAAACAGAAAGTCTGGGTTCGAGTCTCAGTTCGGACATGGATTTTTTTCGCCCCATCCGGCCCACCCAGCAGTAATGGGTACCTGACTTCGAGTTGGGGAAGTAAAGGCAGCGTGGAAAGGAACTGGCCACACTACCACAATATTATGCCGAAAGCCCAGGAAGTTGTTTCACTGACAATGAAATCCCTAATGTCCTTACTTTACTTTAGAATAAGTAGTTGGAGCTAAACAACATAAGCCCCACTGGTGGACACATAGACTATGACTAAAGAAAATCATCTAAGGTCCATCTCCTGGAACCAAGATTTCTATAGATTCTTTCATCTAAGATGCTTGAGTGTGGTCAGGAGACAATAAATAAACTTTTGTGATCCCTAAAGTGTCATGGTCTTAACTTGCGTTGTGTTATCAGACTCAATAGTATACCCGTTTTCCAATCTTGTCCTGTCCGTCATTGCCTGTACAAAACTAATTTTACAGAAAGTGAAACATATTTTGTCAAAGGATAATATGGGGGG
>NW_004798254.1:99058-101079 GCF_000002075.1 Aplysia californica | reverse complement strand
TGTGTGTGTGTGTGTGTGTGTGTGTGTGAGTGTGTTTGTATTGCGCCCCAACAAACAAATAAAAAATTGGCCACAATCAGAATAAACCAAAATGCGCATAAAAAGCCCACTCCCTATTTGTGACGTCAAAGAGCAAAGCTTTGCGTTTGTCGGCTGACTGGAAACTGGGAAAGGAAGTTCATTGTTGTGAAATGACCTCCTTGTCATATAACCCATCAAATAAAATTAAGAAATTATGTTATAATTGTCGTTGTTGTTGTTGTTGTTGTTGTTGTTGTTGTTGCTTCTGTTGTTGTTGCTCTTGTTGTTATTGTTTGTCGAGTCGAAGAAGACCATTGAGTCATCGGAGGTGAGTGAGTGAGTGCGCAGGTGACTGTGTCGATCAGGGGCATAAAAACTCCCTACCCCCTCCCCCCCCCCCAAAAAAAAGAAAAAAATGATAAACGAAAAACCCCCACTAACAACAATAAACAATGAAAAAATACAACAACAAATAAACAAAAACGAACAAACAAACAAACAGACACCCCCCACCCTCAGAAAAAAGAAAAGAAAACAGAGAATAGAATGACACTTGCTGTAACCTAGATAATCCCCTCCGCTTACAAAAAAAAACAAACAAGTCGCTCACTAGAGGGCGATACCGCCTAAGTTGGGAAACATAATTTGGTAGAGATATAACTCTACTTTTAAAAACTCTGCGCTTAATAAAGTGGTGTGGGGGAGACAATCAATTATTAAAATATTCATCTCTCATGGGAAAAAGCAAAGTGTGAGTTGGAGCCTTGAAATCACGTGGGTGGTTGGCGGGTGCTCTGGAGTGGTTTACTTCTTCTTTCCTATCAATCATCTATCGTCATTATCTCTCCTCCTTCTTTTTTGAGTTTGTTGCTCTCTTGTAACACCTCTAATCTACGGCACTTATGTGACTTTATGGTGTTGCAAGTGCCGTAAAACTCTTACTAAAACTAAACTTGAAACTGCTTCAAACAATGCGTTCTGGGAATCTGAACCTCCTCATCCCCATGGGAATCGAAGATGATACTAACTGAAACATAACCATGTCCAAACTTTAAGTCAAAATTTACAACAACAAAAAAAAAAAAAAGAGGAAAAAATAGAAACAGAAATAAAGTAAAAGTGAATTAATTAACTTTTCTTCTGCTTGTACCGGTGGGTGTCGCGGGGAGACACAGGCGTCTATCTGCTGCAAGGCGAATGGCCTGTGGGAGAGACATCCAGTGATCTCTGAAGGTGTCTGCCACAGATTCGCTCCAGCGTCGTCTTGGCCTTCCTCTGGCTTTTTAGCCAGAATATCTGATTCGTATACCCTCGCAGAGCTGGTTGGTTTGAAGGCATCCGTGTGAGGTGTCCGAACAACTTGATCCTCTGTTTCTCAAGATGTGGTAGAACTAGTGTTGCTCCTACCATATCTATGACTTCATTTTTGATTGTGTCTTATCTTGTCTTGTTTACCGCTCTTCTTAGACATTTCATGTCCCATGTCATCAGCTTCCTCTCCAGGACTTTTGTTAGGGGACAATGTGTGGGGCTGATGTGTGAGCGTTGGTAAAAAAAAATGGTGTTGATGAGCTTCACCTTTGTGCTCATGAGGATGTTGGGATGTTTCAGGAGAGGGGAAAGCTGACAGCTGATTGCAGTGGCTTTTAGGCATCTAGTCTCTATTTCTCGACCTAGTTTTCCGTTTTCTGTGAAAATGCTGCTCAGGTATTTGAATCCACTGGTTTGTTTCAGTAGGGATCCATTGAGGTTGATATCCCAGTTTGTCTAGTCTTCTGCAGTCATGAACTCGGTCTTGCTAATATTGATCTTCATGTCATATTTCTCGTAGCTCCCGTTTTGTTGGTTCGTATGCTCTTTTAGTTGTGTCTTGTTGTTCATCATTGCCAGGTCGTCTGCAAAGATGAGTTCGTTCAGATACAATCATTGAAATACACAAAAGACTCAGAACCATAATAATAATAAAAATAATAATGATAATAATAAAAACAATGAGAACA
>NW_004798254.1:86324-97756 GCF_000002075.1 Aplysia californica | reverse complement strand
ACACGTACACACACACACACACACACACACACACACATACACACATACACGCACACACATACACACACATACATATTTTGCTTTCTTTACGTTTTCTATCCTCGTACTTTCACGAGTATACCACTGAACACATACACACACATACATATTTTGCTTTCTTTACGTTTTCTATCCTCGTACTTTCACGAGTATACCACTGAGTGTCGAGGGAAGATGCAAACCGTTGGGTGTTGGCCAGGTGTGTTTGCTATTCGGAACGCCGTGCTATTCCTTTGGAGGGTCTCTTTGACTCTGTGGACCCATCTTTTTCTTGGCCTTCTTCTGCACTGAAGCCATCAATCGCACCATGTTGTTGGCCTTGGGGGATGGCTGTTGTGGTTTCATTCTCATTACATGTCCAAACGATCTTATTTCTTTTATTTCGATGTATTCCATGCTCGATTCCACGCATACGTGATGCCTGGTGTCTTTATTACATTGTCAGACTGTCTCTCCTTGTGAGTTTGAATGTTTTTCTAAGACATTTTATTTCGCATGCTGTTGTTCTATTTTGAGGCGCTTTACTGAGGGTTCAGCTTTGGCACTGGTAGGTAGTACAGATTTGGTATACAAATTGATCTGATGAGTTGGTTCTAGGTCTCCATCGGGATGTTTTGAAGAGAGAGGATTGGTGATAGTTGATATGTGACCGTGTTTGCCTTTTGTACTCCTGCTTCAATTTCTCTGTCCTTTTTTCTGTCTGATGTGAACATGCTTCTAAGGTATTTGAAATCTTGTACTAGTAAACTGAAGGACACCGTTACCTTCTCGGACGAGTCTCGATTTCAACTTAAACGCGACGAAAGGAGAATAAAAGCATACAAGAGACCACATGGGCACTATCTGCTATTTAAAAGAAATACAGTCAGTCCATATCATTCCAAAAGCACAACGCACCCGAAAAACATGCATTCCACTCTCAGTTAAAAAGTAAAGTAAAGAATAATTATTGTCACCGTAATGGGTTCAAGGCCTGCCCTGTCTTCAGATTTGAGCCCGATGGAATACCCGTTGGGCGGAATTGACTGTGCTATTGTTTAATACGGGGTGTCCATTGGAGGATCGGGCCGCGTCGGGCCGGGTCGGGAAGATCGCCCGACTCGTCGCCTGAAAACAAACGCGTTTGTTTTTGAGGCGATGAGTCGGGCGCGATCGGTTTGTGGCATAATAATAGCCGCTCGGCGCCCTCAATCTGGCATGCACACGGACCAGACCCGACCCAATCTCCCAAAGGGCACCCCGTATAAGACGTGAATCGCGGTTCGGAGGCCATTTTACAGCTGCAGCAAGCCCTCACCACTGCCTGAAACAACATTTTGTAGGCAGTAGGCAGACTTGCATACTTTATGCGCTCGAATTGCACTGCTGAGCCACACCGCGAACTGATGTGTGCCTTTTGGATTTGACCTCTTTTGTCAAATTTCAATAGTAAAATATACGTTTTTGATGTTTAAAACAAAGGACAATCCCTCCGTATTTTTTCACTCTGATTTGTCTTTCAAATACTTAATTTTCTTTCAAATGTTTATTTTTCTAAAGAAAAAACAAATGAATATGATATATTCTGGTACCTTTTTATTGGTAGTAAATATAATACTATGTATATTATACTGGTGCTCCAAAGAAAAGTACAACTTTTGGATTGATTATAAAATTTGGTCTTCTGAGTCTTTACGTTTTTTCTTTTATCTACAAGGAACGGAGAATTATCTATTGCTTTCCTGACAAGCAGTCACGTGCCAATTTCGAAGATACTCTTAATATCTATACTACTTTGAGTAGTTTCAGTTTTTGGATAGGACATTATTTGAATTTTACACCGATAGTGGCCCTTAGGGCCTACTGTTTTCGATTTTAGAATGGCCAAGTAATACATCTTCACGTGGGGCCTCCAAAAATGTTCATCCTTACTCCAGAAGACGAAGTGGTCGATCTTGCACACCAGAAGGTTTGGAAACATGGAGATGAAAAAAAACGAAGGCTCTGGCAGGGATCTAACTTCATATTTGGATCGACAGGCGAAAACTAGACTTGCTAAGCTACTGAACTGAAAGAAAACTTACAATGTTGTTTAAACCGTTCATGTCCAAGCTTGCCAACCGTGAGTCCGTGCTTTTACGTGATAGCAAAAGCTGGCTTATTATAGCGGAATGTGTTTAGAAGTCTACTTTATGCTAATTCTTTTTGGCTGCAGGTTCAGTTTTCCTGTTTCACATCTGGAACATTATCATAATTCATCTCGGCAAGTTCCCAAACTAACAAAGGACAAAAAAGAGCATTGTTTTTCGAAGATAAAAAAATATTTTTGTTTTGTACGGAATGTTCAATATGAAAACAAAGAAGGAAATGTTTACCCCCCCCCCCCCGAAGCACAAGAGCTCAACCACTGCCCCTCAACAAAAAAAACAACAACAAAACAAATTAAACCCCCAACCCAAAAATTATTTTAAAAACATCAAACAACAGCACAGAAAAGAAATAAGACAAGTCAACACACAGAAGTTTAATGCTGTCGAACTCGCTCTAACCACTTTGAACAATCACATAAAAATTATATTATGTATAACATAATACCGACGACCCGTTCTCACCCCCCCCCCTCCCTTTTTTGCGATTCTTCTCTACACTGTAAACTGTAATGATCTTTCCCGGGGTAGGGGAGGGTGGGATACCAATTTAAGATGACCACTGTTCTCGTCAACAATGGGTGATCGTCTTTGTTACGTTCGACTGCAGATAGAATGATGATAAAAGGGAAAAGCCTTTTTATAGCGCAATTCATGCTCACCTGTACCACAGTGGGAGCTCGCCGGGATTGTCTTCTCTCACCCACTCTTTTCAACAAACATTTTCTTTGAGAGGATCATGACAGAAGCACTGGAAGATCACGAAGGAACAATCAGTATTGGTTGCAGAACGATTAATAACTTACGTTTTGCAGACGACATAGACGGCCTTGCGGGACAAGAGAAAGAACTAGCCAGCTTAGTAGACCGTCTTCAAAAGACCTCCACAGCATGCAGCATGGAAATCAGTGCTGAGAAGACCAAACTGATGTCTAACAACAAGGACATCACAGTAGACATTCAGGTCAACAACCAGCTGCTTGAGACCGTACGCAGCTTCAAATACCTGGGTGCAATAGTGACAGACGAAGGATCAAAACCAGAAATAATCTCAAGAACAGCGCAAACTTCAGCAGGAATAACCAAGATGAAAACCATCTGGAACAAAAGAAATATCACCACCAGATCAAAGATCAGACTGAAGCGTTCCCTGGTCATGTCAGTAAGCGTGTGAAACCTGGACCTTGAATGCAGACCCTGAAAGAAGAATCAAAACTGTGGAGATGAGATGCTTCCGAAAAATCCTTGGTAACTTATATAGAGATCAAACCGCAAATGATGAATTCAAACAACCAATCAAAAATGAAATGGGACCATATACTGACCGTCTCACTTTGGTCAGAAAACGCAAACTGCAATGGTATGGACACATCAACCGTTCAATGGGCCTTGCTAAGATGATCCTGCAAGGCAGCGCCCAGGGAAAAAGGAGCAGAGGCAGACCGAAGAAGAATTGTGAGGACAACATCAAGGAATGGACAGGCCTGAAACTCAAAGACAAGCTCAGGAAAGCTGAAGACCGGAAGGAGTGGAGGAAGCTGGTCGCCAAATCTTCAAAAGCGCCCCGATGGACATCCAGTCTACGGGATAGCTGAAGGTGAAGGTCAAGTCTTGTATTACTCAAGCAGACGTGATAGCATTCTGAAACAATATTTACCTGTGGGAAGCATACAGAGGAAGCTGCCATTTTATAGTGGCTAAAACATAAACCTACTAACAAGATCTTTCGCCGTCTATGATCGTGTAGCCATTCGGATCTGGGTGAAGTGAGGGAAATCCGTGTAAATAAGTTCCGTTCCCGAGGACACCTCGTTGGGCCAGAGCATCGAACCCCCGAGCCTACAACCTCTCAATTACGAGTCTGGTAGCTTAACTTCTAGACTACTGATACCGCAAAAGTATTCAGAGTGCCAAACAAAGAGTGCTGTCACAACGCAAACTAAAATGTGTCATGACACGGTGGAATCCGGCGCTCATCAATTTTTGGGCATTTGGAGGTATTATCCTTCTTAAAGCGAGTTAATTTATCTCTCTTTCAAATGCAAAAAAGACATACCCATATATCTTGAGAAGAAATCGAGATATTTAGCATAGAAGGAGATTGGGGTCGTTCGGTTTCAGAGGTTAAATTAGCGAGAAAATGGTCGCCAAAGTTGAGTAATTTCCATAGCCTGGGAGTCCTTGGAAACTAAAAATTTACAATTTTTGTACCGTCCCCCCCCCCCCCCAAAGTAAGATCCACATAGAAGTACAGTTTCAAAAGAACATAAAAGGTACTGATAAAAAAGCACACATCCCCCCCTTAAGAGTCGACAAAAATTTTGAAAAATTGCCAAACCGCCGAAACAATGCCGATTTCTTCGATTTCATTGTTTTGACGAGCGCCTGATTTCAACACGACACCTCACAAGTATTGCCACCAAACGCCAGTGTACAATTACTACTAATTGGACTTTTCGTCTAGGGTGAGGGGTATGAGGTGGGGATAGGGAAAGGGGCGGGAAGAGTGGAGGGTTAGAAATCAGTGCGTCCAAAGTAGGCTACCCAACCCATTTTCCCCCTCAACATCTGCTACACTCTCCTTAAAAAAAAAACCAGAAAAACCTACGCCTATGTACGTGCAGTCCGTGGCCTCCAAAGGTTAACCCATGGATTACTTGCAGCATTTTGGTTCCTTTGCTATGTCGACTGTTTGGTGGCGCCCACGTATGCCTGCCTAATGTTCGCAAATTCCAACCTTACAGCATAATTGTACACTCTGATTAGAAGCAGGTGGGGGTGCAGGCTTCATGAATAATTCATGTTTGGACAATTAAAAATATTAGCTGTTTGATATAAAATAAACGGACGCCATCGAGACAACAGTTGAGGTGCTCACATCACACTAGCAGTTCCACGACAAGACGAGTCGGGAAGTGAGGAAGGAATAAAAGTGAAGGAATTCCTAGGCATTCATTTATTCTTGAAGTTACACCTAGTCAGAAACGACAAGATGATTAAACTGCTGTGCGTCTTTATTGTTGCCCTGGTGAGTAAAACTCAGTTTTCTACTTGGTTCTCTTTTCAGGGCCGTTCCTTTGTGAGACAAATACTACATTTTTAAGCTAATTTGCTGATAAAAACATCAAAAAAAGATATAAACTAATTCGCAGGTTGATACATAAAGGTCAAGAGAGAGAGAGAGAGAGAGAGAGAGAGTTTGTTCCGCGTGGGGAGGCCCACAAGCAAAACAAAAAAACCAACAAAAAAGCCCATTTTAAAACACACACAAAAAGTTTCAAGTATTTAACAAAATAAATCACAACTTATCTTATTTTCTCAACCTTTTGGGCTGCGGGCTCCGAGTTTGAGATAGCTGATCCTAGCAGAATGAGCTCTTCCCCCATGAAGAGTATAACATTGTAGCTGTATTGTTAATCATGGTCGGCGCAGTTCTAGGTGCATTGTCTGATAAAAGTAGATTTGAACATTCTTATCCTGTCAGAACAAATTAAAAGTACCCCTGTAAACAACTGATAGTTAAAAAATCTTTATGCCAGTAGATCAATGCTTGATATTAATTTGTAGAGTTATATTATTTATTGCCCCCCCCCCCCATATTTCTTGTTCTATTGTCGGGTTTTTTTTCTTATATTTGTGGCAGTATATTCATGTCCTCCTTCATCTATTTCCGTATAATTGAGAAATACATTCAATGTTCCTCTTTATTTATTGTCCCATAGCTGTATCTTATATTTATGAAAATGTATTTAACCAACCTCTTCTCTTATATATTGTCATAACTTTGTAGAATAAAAATAAATACCCATCTTTATCCATTGTCCTTTAGTTGTGAAATGGTATACAATTTAATGTCCTCTTTTATTTATCTCCCATATTTGTCAACTTTTATTTCATGCCCTTCTCTATTTTTGTCCTAAATTTGTAAAATTATTTGTGATTTTCTTTTTTATTTATTGTCATGTTGTTAACTACCTTTATTCTTTGATCTATATATTTTGTTTTTTATGATTGAGATGTTCTTTTTTACGGTCCTGTACGTTTTAGTCCTACATTTGTTTACCTATTATTTGCTATCCTATAATCTATTACTTATATTCCTTTTCCTATGCCCGTTATCCTATTATTTATTTCCCCCTATTCATTGTCCTGATTTTATTGTCCAGTGCGTATTGTCAAACATTTCTTATACTATATTCATTGTATTGTGTCCATTGTCATGTTTTTTGTTCTATAACTCGCAGTGTATACTTACTATATAAACTATCCCATAGTTTATCATTTATTGTTTTCTTTTGCATATCAAATAATAATGATGATAATAATAATAATGATATAATATGCTTGAAATGTGACATTTTATTTTTTTGCTCTTCCTCAGGGGGCTATCAATGCCAGCGTGGGTGAGTATCTCAAGTTAGCACTGTTCTTTCATTGGAATTCAGTATGAAAGAAGAGCAGTTACAGTAGATGTGTTAGGGTGATAAAAGGACTTGGAGAACGTGAACGAAACAGAAGAAGATGAAAAAGAAGAAAGGGGAGGGGGCGATGTTTAAAAAAGGGAGGAATATGAAGTAGAGGATGTGGAGAAGGAACGGTATTAAAGTGAATAATAGCAGCAACATAGGACGATCAGAAAAACACCACAGCTTGCCACAGAGAGCAGCGTCGTTTGTTTTTTCCTGAAGTGATGCGTTTATCTACATAAACATTAATAATATTATGGCGGGATGGTTAAACCTTTTTATGGCTTCGCTTATGACCTTCAAGAGCTATTCCTTTTGTAGTAGAATTATCCACAGGGCAGCACTTGTGGTCTATATTGGACCAATGTTATGTTAGGATTTGACTGTCTCGATTGATCCTTCTTTCCTATCAAACATTTATCATCCTCATCTTTTCTTTTTCTTTTGTAAGTTTGTCACACTCTTGTAACACCTCTAACGTTCGGCATTAATATGGCCTTATTGTGTTGAAAGTGCCGTAAAATTCTTACTAAATCTTAACTGGCTTGATTTATTTCCTGCTTCTCCATCTGTCTCTGCTTTACAAACACATTGATGCTATATGTGACCATTCTACGCAACTTTCATCATCATCCGGTGCCTTGCCGACTGGCGTGGACAATCATGGACCTCCACTTTTATCTGTCTTGCGTTGCAGCGATGTTGTCTGTCGTTCTTGCTGGTCCTTGCCATGTTGTCAACTTGTCCAATTTCTTTTCCCTCTGTCTGCCTCTACTTCTCTTTCCATCAAACTTGCCTGTTGTTACAATATTCCCCAATGCTTCTTTCCGCATTGTGTGTCCAATGAAATTAGCCTTCCGCTTTCGTTTATTCGTCATGAGCAATCTTCTGCCATTTTCTACTTTACCCATACCTAATCGAACCTAAACATTACCACAAGCAATCTCTGTTTTCTCTCTCTCTCCTCACAGTCAAACGTGAAACAATCCACGACAAAGGAACTCATCTGCTGGGTAAGTTCACACTTAAAAAGTCGTTTGAAAAAAACCAATGACGTGATTGTCTCAGTATGCTTTAAGTCAGGCATGGAAAAACCAAGGGTCGCGGCCCAGACCCGACTCACGAGAAGTTTCATAATCTCGTAAATACACCCAGTAATTACTTTTTTTAAAAATTGACCCATCGTGAGTTGATATATATTAAAAAACACCCCTCCCCCTTCCCCCGAAGACTATCATTTCAGTCCGTGAATTACTCATTTTACCTCCCACGTCCCCTAACTCCAGTCAAAACTGTCTAATGTCTAAGACAGCTGTCAATTGCCGAGGAGAAAAGTGGCTGTTTTAGCCAGTTGGTTGTCTTACCCTATGTCATTATAATGTAATGATGTAATTACTCAAAGGAAGAAATCAATTTTGAAGTGGCTGTTTGAAAAGGTGATTGTTCTACATTGGTGGCCGTTTGAGCAGGCTCGACTGGTAGTTGTTTAATAATAATAATAATAATAATAATAATAATAATAATAATAATAATAATAATAATAATAATAATAATAATAGCAACATTTGTATAGCGCAAATCCCGGCTCAACAGCAAGCTCTATGCGCTTCGCAATCTATACTATTACCCCAGCAGACATGAGAGCATTCTGAAACAACCTCAACTTCCTGGGAAGCATACAGTGCAAGCAGCCAAATATAGCCGCTAAAATATTAACCTACTGACAAGATCTATCAGTCTACATGTTTCACTACACACCAGCCCCCTCCCTCCCACGCCTCCCCCCCCCCCCCCCCCACAACCACCGCAGCCACGGTACATTCCCCATAACCTGTAATTTCATCCGAACTTCAATCTTCACATCGTTATAATTTCTTTCAGTCTGTGAGCAAGAACCAATCGAGCTGGGTATCGTCCTGGACTCCTCTGTGTCCATCGACAGGAAGGACTTCAAAAAGGGAAAAGAGTTTCTGCAGGATTTCTTGCAACAGTTCGAAATCGGCGGTGGCGACAGAGACGTCAGGGTGTCTATTATCACTTTCGGCAAAGGCATCTACCCTGAGGTCAGTGAATTTACGGCATATTTATAATGCGTATAGCCTGTACTGTAGGTGGTATCAAAGCTCAGGTTTTCAACCTTGGGGATTCCTTATGCAGTTGCGAGTGCCGTAAAACTTCTACTAAATAAATAAAAACCTTGGGGATTTAGAGCCCGAAACAGCACGAATAGACGAATGGAAATAAACCGCCTCTTAAATAACTAGACCCCCCCCCCTCCCCCTCAAAAAAAAAAAGAAATGAAAAAAAAAGAAGAAAAAAGTTCCTACTGAAGCGTAAAATGTTACAAGAGCCCACCTTGTCCGTGACCTTCACAGTCCACCGAATCAATATCAAGGATGGGCAGGGAGGGGGGTGAGGGGGGGGGTGTGCAGAATAAAGACACCAAAGAGCACCTTACAACAATATTATAGTTCCTTCCTTTTTTTATGTTCCATCTCTATTTTTTACTTAAAAGAAATGATAACAATAATACAAGCCCCAGGCCATGGACGATTCAGATTTGAGCGCACTTAAATTAAAAAAAAATTTTTTCTCAAAACTTTAAAAAGTGACTAATTAGGTGCATATACTATTGACGCTGACAATTGATTCTGTTTCTCTTTTGTCCCCCCCCCCCCACACACACACAAAACTACCAAAAACAAAACAAAAACCCACCCCAGGATGGGTTCAACCTGACCAAGTACACTGACAAAGACGAGCTGATCGCGGCGATCGGCAACATTCCCCACAGGTTGGGACGCTACACCTCAACAGGCGAAGGTATTGAATACATGGCTACAGCTCAGCTGGCGAGTCAGTTCACCCGTTCATGGGCCGAGAGAGTTGGACTGGTCATCACAGACGGAAATTCGCAAGAGTGAGTAGACAATAAGATAGATCTGTACAGTGTGTAAGCACCAAACGAAGACATAAACGGACACAGAAATTAATCTTGCATAAAATCGTTCTTAACAATAATTTTGATCATTATTATCACTAGAGCTAGGAGTATCAGTAGCAGTAGTATGTAATTGTCATAGTAGTAGTAGTAGTAGTAGTAGTAGTAGTAGTAGTAGTAGTAGTAGTAGTATTGTGCATCAATGTCTAACGATTTGCAACGAATCTGCAGAAGAAAATATTTCATAATTAACTGATACTGAAAAAGGGTTAAGATGACGTGTGGCTTCTGCTAAGGCCAATGGGATGAGTCAAAATGTGGCAGATACAAGTTTGAATTATTATTTTGAGGATTTAAAATTAGGGGGGGGGGTCGTGAATAATGCATTATTCATTCGTGGGTGTGCACAATTTGCCGGTTTCTCTCTTGGCTATAGCATTTTTAATTAGTAAAGCCTTTTTAGTCTTTTACCTTACATTTGCTACGGGTGTTAAAACGAAATGTGAGAATATGTAAGACTAGATATATCCAAATCACAGTTCGACATTTTTCCAGATAAGGACAGCAGATTATTCAGTCTGAGATTGCTGACGGTTAAAGTTGTATTAAGGCGCAGAACAGAAAGATCTGCATGTATGCTTCATAGTATATTTAAAGGCTTTCTGTAACGTTAGACATGAACGGTTATTTTACTGACTTGGTGTCCACTACTATTACTGCTTCCCAACTAGGTCTATCAGGATCTTGGTTCACCCAGGTCGATAGATTTGTGTTGAAGTTCTTTTGAGACACTTTCAATGTGTCTTTGTTCGTCTTTTTAGTGCGCCAACTTTACACTTCTCAAAGGACAGCTTGCCTGTATCGAAGGTAGAAGTAGCTACGTTCCAATTTATTTTATATTTTGTTTTAATAAGAGTTTTACTGCACTAGCTGCACAATTAGGCCAGCTCAATTTCAGAACAATCTAAATCATGTCGGTGGACCCCAATGCGTAAAACATACATTTCAATCACATTTGCAGATCTGCTAAAACAAAAGAAGCTGCTAGGCAGGCCCGTGAATCTGGAATTACCATGTTTGCTATCGGAGTTGGAAACGTAAAGGATCAAGAGCTGGTGAATATCGCTGGAGATGCAAGCCGTGTCTTCAAGGTAGATAGCTATGATGAACTGGAGAACATCAAACAGACCCTGGCTCACCAGACCTGCATCAGTAAGTTCGTTCTGTTGTTGTTGTTGTTGTTGTTGTTGTTGTTGTTGTTGTTGTTGTTGTTGTTGTTGTTGTTGTTACTGTTGTTTTTGCTGTTGCTGTTGGTGGTAGTGGTGGTGATTGTAGAGGTGATAGTAGTGGTCGTGGTGGTAGAGGTGGTGGCGGTGGCGGTGTTGGTGTGGTGGAGAAGGTAATGATAGTGGTGGAGGTGATGGAGGAATTTTGTTTCTGTTGTTATTGGTGTTGTGTGCGGATGCTGCTTTTGTTAATTTTTAGGTTTTACACCATCATCATCTCTTCCCTATCCCTACCCCCCCCCTTCCCCTTTTTTCTGCAGAACGCTTAAGTGTAATTTGAAGCAGTCATAACACGATGACATGATTTGTAAAATCCAACGTTCAAAGTCATTCACAGATAATGTTTAAACATTATTCAATATTGAGTGTGGGAGAGGGAGAAAGAGAGAGAGAGAGAGAGAGAGAGAGAGAGAGAGAGAGAGAGAGAGAGAGGGGGGGGGGAGAGAGAGAGTGAGTGAGAGAGACATGGAGAGAGAGAGGGGGGGGGGCGAAGGGGGGGAGAGAGAAAAATTTACCAGCGTCTGTTGGGTAGATGTTAGACAGTTTGCTGTCACAGGCAGAAGACCTTTAATGG
>NW_004798254.1:81176-82838 GCF_000002075.1 Aplysia californica | reverse complement strand
TAGGAGAAATTTGGTTTCATTGGTGTGTATATTTGTTTGGTTATTCAGAAAACTCATGTGTTTTACAGAAACTGAACAAAGGTAAAAAAAACAACAACTTTACCTTCAATTCTCTCAAAACAGCATTTTTTCGGGATAGCCCCCTTGTGCTTAATTAAAAGCTACCAATTATGGCGATGAATAAATACAATAAGTGGCAAAGGCAGACCAAAACGTACGACCTTCTTTGAGCTGGAAACTGGCACTATTAGCAAAAAAAAACCCACATTCCATTGATCCCGGAGAGGAGGGAGGAGCCTCATGTCTATGGTATTGTATCACCTGCGATGATACTATTCTCCAATCAAGTATCAAGTGACAATACTTACTTGGAGAACTTGTACCAGATCGGTGACTGTGTTGTAGCGGTTTGGCGCTACACCACCGTGCGCATAAGACCAGGGTTCGATTCCCATGAGGGAAAATAAAAACGAACTTACACAGTGTCTCAGTTTTTGCTTGGTCGTTGTATCACTCACACCTCGGGTTGGCCCTGACAGACAATGTCGAATCCTGTCTTCTTAACGACAAATATTATGTCAACTTGGGTGTAAAAAACAATACATTAAAAAACAAAACAAAAGCAAACTTAACCAGTCGGGTGACGGGAAAGGATACCCCCCTCCCCCCCCCACACACACACATTTACACGACATTCATACACTCACTCCTCCCAACCCCATTCCTTTTTCTCTTTCACCCCCTCTCTGTGTCTCATAAGGACACACACACGACACACACACACACACACACACACACACACACACACACACACACACACACACTATCTATCTATCTATCTATCTATCTATCTATCTGTCTATCTATCTATCTATCTATCTATCTATCTATCTATTTATCTCTCTCTCTCTCTCTCTCTCTCTCTCTCTCTCTTTCACTCTTATGCTCTCTCTCAAACATATTAACAACAACTCGTAGAAAAAAAGGAAAAAGCAGACTGCAACCCCACCACAGTATAATATTCCACAGTATAACATTCCACAGTATAACCTACCACAGTATAATATTCCACAGTATAATTTTCTACAATATAACCTACCACAGCATAATATTCCACCGTATAATTTTCCTCAATATAACCTACCACAGTATAATATTCCACAATATAACCTACCACAGTATAATTTTCCACAGCATAACCCACCGCAGTATAATATTTCACAGTATAATTTTCCTTAGTATAATATTCCACAGTACAACACTAATATTATACTGACAAGTTCTACATTATGTCTCATGTCCAGCGCGTGTCCGGAAATGACTTCTATGGAACCACTGGCGGCCGGTCCGGGGCCCAGGATGTGGCTGTTCTGGTCAGTAGTGGCGGGAAACGCAGCCGTCGTCTGCAGGCTGAGGTGGATCGTCTGAGGAACGAGGGAGTCGAGGTGAGTCGGAGAAGTTGGATGATTGTTACTTTTCACCCTCTGCTTCTTTCTTTTTTTTTGGGGGGGGGGGGTCACTTTTGCATAAATCCTATTCGACTCGCTCTTCATCCCGATCTTCAGTTAATTCTCGCTCTCATCTGTTGCTCTTTATCTACGCCTGTCTGTCTGTATGTTCCTCTCAATCTGTCTGTCTGTCTGTCTGTCTGCTTCTCTGTAC
>NW_004798254.1:74490-79397 GCF_000002075.1 Aplysia californica | reverse complement strand
ACACACACACACACACACACACACACACACAATTCGACATTTTATAATACAAAATGAAGGAAAGAAATGTATAATGTAGGGAGCAACATTTTCTAATAACTCAGTTTGCTGGATTTTTTACGTCTCTACTGACTCAATTATGACGTGGACGTAACTTGCCCATCATGCAATCAGGAATTTTTGTTGTTGTCGTTGCTATTGTTGTTGTTGTTGTTGTTGTTGTTATTGTTGTAGTGGTGGTGGTGGTAGTTACTTTTTGTCACGTCGAGTCACTAGTTTTGTTGTTAGACCTCCTTTCAAAAGTTTTGAAGGCTGGTTTCCCCGTGAACCATCGTAAAGAGAAGGGAATGAAAAAAAAAGCCTCAGATAAATGTAATTGTAAGTGTAAGTGTAACAACAGCAACAACAACAGCAACAACAACAATAACAACAACAACAACAACAACAACAACAACAACAACAACAACAACAACAATAACAGTCCAAAATCCAAAAGCCCTAACACCATAAACGTCACCTTTGTTTTAGTTTTAGTAGAGGTTTTACGGCGCAAGCAACTGCATAAAGTCATATGAGCGCGTTAAGTTTAGAGGTGTTACAAGAGAGTAACAAACATAAAAAAGAAGGAGGGGAGAAAAGGAACAGCAATTACGAAAACAACGAAAACAATCGAACACACTACCGCATTCAGCACTTCTAACCCCTCCACCACCACCATCACCACCCCCAACACCGCCACCCCTCCCCACCCCCTTGCACCTTAAACCACAACCACCACGCTCACTATCACCACTACCACCACCACCACAACCATAACCCCTCTCCCTTACCACCACTACCTGCATCAGTCACTGATTATTCTGTAGATAAAGTGCTACTAGTTTTTGTTTCTCACGGTCAGACTAAACCCGATTAACGACTTTTACAGTTTGACGATATCAAAGTCTGATCAAAGAGCCCGAAGGTACCAAGCTCTACTTAAGGTTATACGCCACCAATTAATCCTTACTTTAATAAGTATCATGTTATAATTCCGGCACAAGTAATGAAGTGTTGTAAAGAACTTGGATTAATTAAATTAGTTAAGTAAGAGTTTTACTGCGCTCGCTACTACATAAGGTCATATGAACGCGCGAAACACACGTTGGTTGCATTCACAACTGTTCACAGCACAGCTAGGCTTAGGTCAATGATCATATTTAAAATCTTAAAAACTTGAGGTAAAATAACTATTTAAAAATGACAACCTACTTAAAATCAAAATAACTGTAATTACAATTTACCGTAAAGGCAAAGAACTTGGATTGAAGACTTAAATACTGCCATAAAAAGGAAAAGAAGGAAATGTAATTTTTGACATGTTTTGGGATTCGTAGAGACAAGATTACACCACCCGACATGACGTACAAGAGACCAAAATTATGAAAAAAAGGAGAGGTAGTTATGAGAGTAAAAGACACATCACAATATGGGGCAAACGCCGGTCTGGATGTGTGAAAGCTAAAGGAAGTGGCCAGGGACATACAAGTCTAGCGTCGACTCCTATCTGCTTTGTGTACTTGAAGGTAGTCTGCAGGAACAGAATGAATGGAAGAATGAATGACTGAATAAATCAATGAATGAATGAATGAATGAATGAATGAATGAATGAATGAATGAATGAATGGATGAATGAATGTGAGTGTGTGTGTGTGTGTGTGTGTGTGCGTGTGTGTGTGTGTGTCTATGTGTATGTGTGTCTGTATGGGCATCTATGCGTATGTTTGTATGTATCTGAATGTATGTCCATACGTGTATGTATATGCATGTATGTGCATGCGAGTATGTATGTGCATCTATGTGTATGTTTGTATCTATGTGTATGTATGTGCATGCGCATGTGTATGTGTATCTACATGTATGCATGTTTGTGTTTCCCAGAGTGTATAGAATGAATGAACGAATAATCCTGGTCGAGAAGTAAGGTATTTGCCTGTCAGTCAAAAGGTCCCTGGATTGAAACCTGCCAGTGTTTCGTCTCCACACTCACATACACCCCCACCTCTCCCACGGCTCCCTCTCTGCTTTTTTTTCTCCATTACTCCTGACTCTTTTACTGCTGCTGGTCCAAGCTACCCCCTACTGCTGTCTTTCAGCCACATCATTGATCTTAATTAGGGCGGGTAAGATCAAGCACTTAACCTTCTTGGAGAGGAGGCAAAAATATCAGAGGTTCCGTGTGTTCGTCTTAAAATCGGTAAACCGAGCTAAACTCAAAATTGATTTCGGCTAAAGATGAACCTTCTCTGGTCTGTATAAGATATATAGAGTACCTTCGAAATTGGAATGAAGTTGCCTGAAAAGGATAAACCGTTCACATACGTTGCAATCAGTTGCACTGCAGATTGCAGACACAACAGTCGACTACCCCTGAAATCTTGCATAGGAACGCAAAGAAAATGAAAAAGAGGGGTAATGGACAACTTTCTGTAAAAATCAACTGTAAAAGAGGAAAATGTTAATCTGTCTCCGGAATGATGTGAACGAACAGGTTTGCACAATACTGATTAAATGTGGAATTAACGAAACCAGATTTTAGTGTCCTTCATAACTCTGGCAGATACAATAATTAACCCCTTCACTGCCAGGTCCGAGACTGCCTCGAGCTCTTTGGTTGGACTAAACGAAGAAACGAATTCCTATGTTTCATATTATGTTACAGTTTGAACTCTGTTTATTCGAGTTTTTTGTTGAAATTAATCCAGAGATGACCGAGTTATTGCCCTTTACGTGGAACCCCTTTTTTGTAGATACCTTTCCCCGAACTTACTTTTAACTGAGTGACACCTTAATACTTGGGTTACTAATCTCATAAGGCTTTTTAAAAACGAGATAAAATCTCTGACGATGAATACATAATGACTTTAAAAATAAAAGCTCAGCTAGAGGAATAATATTCTCTTCAGATTGAGGAAGACGGTTTTTTAAAAAGTGGATGTAATAATACTCTAGATTATATAGTATCTAGTCGTCTTGAAGCTATTCGTTTTTCAATAGCTGGTTCAACATGCGAGGGGGGAAAGGCAGGGGTGGGGGTGGGGGTGGAGGAAGAGTCTTGTTAGAAAAGACGATAGTTATGGATTATGCCTCCATTTTTTCAGTTTTTTCGGCCATGATCTCCTCTTTGACGTAAGTCAGGTAAGTAAAACACGTTTACAATTGAATGATTTTGAAAACACGGTGCAAAAATAATTAAATCGTCTCTGATGCTCTATACCTCAGTGATGTTATCATTATCAAAATAATCATAAAAACAAAGTTTTTACTTTACATATCATGCATTATTATCATTATTATTAGGCCCTATTTATTAAAAATATTCTTCAGTTTGAAAAAGTGCGTGCTAGTAGCTACAACGTGGACAACCCTGGTTCGAATTTCTAATAGGGAGGTCTTAAACAGGTGGATATCTTGGACAGTGTCATTAGAATAATACTAAAAAAAGCACTAGGGGGTGGGAGATGGAAAGTTGTCGTTTGTAGTAGAGATGATTGACTTGGACAGAAAGCAGGACAGGTTCGACTGTACCTTAAACGCTAGAGAGATGAATAAGAGTTTTGTTTTTAATTCCAAAAAGTGGACAGACGACAATATGACTTTTATTAATCTCGATATGAGATTTGGTATACAAATATAAAAGCCAAAGATTCGCCAACTTGACGTACTATAAACTGCCAAATCGATACAAGCAACCTTTCAAAAATGCTAAGGATTAGGTCACACTCCAGTCACCCCCCCCCCGGTCCGGACCCAATCTTGAAATACTGTACCATGGTTGACATTATTGTGTTATTGTGACTCTAACCATTGCAACACAAGTGACAAACAAACAAACAAAAATCAAAACAAAGAAAAAAGTTCTTGCGAAAGCCATAATATTTAGAGGGCACTCGGTCAGGGAAAAACATTTAACTGGGGAAGTTTTATGCCCCCGATCAAAATTACAATATTGCAGATCAACCCAGACAGAAAATAAAGAGGAATACAACGTCCCATCAGAAAGACAGAGACACGTGTACTAGATAGAGATTCTCCCCCACATCGGAATCAAACTCACATTGCTTGCCTAAGATATCGAGAAGCGCAACTGCTACACCACCGACGCCATTGCGCTTCGGTGGTTCTTTCGCTGGATTGTGATGCAGAGGACATTGGTTTGAATCTCCACAGGACATTAATGAGTTCGGAACTGTTTTGGACAATTTCCAACTCTCAGTCCTCCAGGATGTGTCACCACAATACCACAGCACAGCATCTTCTATGGTAGACTTTAATGGGAGTTACATTGGACATTCTAAGGCAGACAGATTGATACAGCACAAAGTGGCATTAAATCTTACCATGATTATGTCCTAGGCAATGTAAATTACTCTTTATTTTGCTGTTAGAACTTGTTTGATAGCAGTAATCAAAGAGAGCAGCAGGTCATAATATTATTATGAGGCTTCTCAAATTAAAAAGGATGAAGCGAAAGAGAAGCCCTCGAACTGCGCACATCAACAGGTGGAAATGAAGTCTTTAAATGCTCTAAATATAGAAGATTCTATGGTGCAAAAATTGGTCTCATTGGCTATAGTATAGCAAAAGCCAATGAACCTCTTGACCCTTAATTTACCCATTTCCCTAAAGAATTATTCGTTGTTTTTATTTTGCCGATGCGCTAGTCATAACCAGAAATTGACGGGTCAAGTATTGTCAATCATGCTGAAGGTAATCGTCCTACTAGGAGCTAAATACGTCGTGTCTACAATTTCAGCGTCAATCTTGTGTCTGAGAGTACAAGACTTTGTCACAATGGACTACAAAAGTTGAGACAAAGCTTGGGTTTGAACAACAAACAACAACGACTTTGTCAAGTATATGCCCCC
>NW_004798254.1:70796-73425 GCF_000002075.1 Aplysia californica | reverse complement strand
CCCCTCAACTTTCAGACATGCAGAGACGAAACAGCCCATCCCTTACTTGATCTAAATTGTGTCCGATACATGCAATTGAAGGGGTAAAGTGAAAAACAGGATAAGTCCATTCAAATATCAAATCAGGGTACTAACCCTACACTTACAAAACAATAATCATTTATGTAAATTATCCCTATGAAAATAAAAGAGGGAAATTAAGTCAATCTAGTAATTCTCAAACTTATTTTGGAAAGCAAATCAAGTTAAGAACAATTCAACTCAACCATGAAACGTGAAATATAAGGCACGTCGTCGTAAGATCAAACCGACTCGGCCTGTTATTCACTTGACCTCATTATATAAAACAGGTACACGCGCCACAGTAAAGCAAACAGAAAGCGTCAGCCTGAGATACCTATCTTCTTCTTTCGACGAATCTGCCTCTCGATGGAAAAGAAACGCCAGATCTGGACACCGGCAACAGGAAGAGGATAAGGGGGAAATGCCAGATTTTATTCACTTTCAACTAAGCAATGACAATCTTGGCGTTCTAGACATGCGCATGGAGAGATCGCCCTTTGAGCAGACTCCTTTTCCAGTATATATTCTTCAGAACGGGTCGGTGTCACGTGAACGTATACAGGGCGATTCGGTGAGTTCCTTAACACCGGTAATTTGGAACTAAGTTGCAGAGTCAACCCCACTTATGTTGAACTCATGTTAATTTGAGTTGATCTTCGGTTAAATTGAGTTTTTCTCAGACCCCAACATCTCTATGTCTTTAGAGGTCTCAACGGTTGAGTTGAACTTCGGATGAGTTGATCTTTTTTTTTCATTCTTTGTCAGCTCATCCTTTATTTATTGTTTTAAAAAAAATGATAGTAGAGGGTTTTACGGCACTCGCAACTGCATAAGGTCATATGAGCGCCAAGGGGTGGGTGTCAACTGAGAAGTCTTTACAGGGAATCAGACCCACTCTGCCCACCTCTCTAGCTTCAACAGCACAAGGTCTGCTTCAACTTTCAAGGTACCCCGGAAATAGCAGGTCACAAGAGAGTGACAAACATACAAAAGAAGTAGAGGAAATGGCAATAGTAAGGATTAGGAAAGAAAAAGCAGCAGTTCCCTGTTATGAGGCACAGTTATGAGCGTGACATGAATCAGCCCATTTTCTACTGCACTTGAACGAGAAATGTCCCCCTTTTGGGAATGGCCTAAAGACACTACAGTCAGTGGCACTGCCCCGGGGGGTTTCAGCTCATCCGAAGTCGAAGGTATCTGTTAATCGTGTTTCTTAAGAATCAGTGCATATGTGGATAGAGTGTTCTCTCTTGTATTTTGATCTTCTTTCATATCAAACAGCTATTTATTGATTAATAATCTTTCCTCCTTTTTTGTATCTTACTCACAGGTAACACGCGTAATCTTGGGCACTTTTATGACGGAACTATTTTGCAAGTATTGTGGAACTCTTACCAAACCTAACAAAGACTTCCTCTTCTGAAAGACGTGTCTTGAGCTAACACTGCTTGTCTTGTCAAACAAAACAAAGTAAAACAATGTGAAATTATGTGCAGGGTTTTATATTTGTTTAAAGATGGTTATATTTTTAACATAAAGAAATATAACTAAATCGGAAATAGAGGGAAGACAAGAAAGTTGTCGAAGTGTAGGGAAAAGATAAGTAAATATGTATGGATTTTGCAGAATAGAATTCTTATTCTTACCTTTTTTTTTTTTGTTCTCAATGACAAACCGACGTTTGTGGTGTAGCGATTAGGCACTTTGCTGTCGCACGCAGGAGACCCATGTTTAATTACTGAATGTAGAGACATTTTTATCTAGTATCTAAGTCTTTCTGCTGGGATGTTGTATCCTTCTCCGCCCGAATTGGCCATGACAGACATGGTTGGAAGCCCTTTTCCTAACTGATTCAAATTGTGTCGATGGGGTTGTGAAAACACATACGTTGTAATTTTTGTAAAAAAGAATAATTAATGATTATAGTCAAACCGGTCATGAGCACAAACTGGACTGTTTACTTTATATCCTCGAAACTGCCTAATAGTTCTGTTTTCTCTCCAATTGTTTAGTACTTTGATGATATGCCTGTGCTCTTAGGGAAGAACAATGTAATGACTTTGAAATACAATTCTCCGTTGACTGAACCATTTTAATTAAAACGTTTTTCTTTTGTTCCACATAGAATTTTGGCTTTTACCACAACCCGTCCAAGGGTGGTATCTTCTCTGTACGACGTTTGAAACAAGGGCCTGTAGACATGTTTGAAATTGTGAGTTATTTCCATAGACTGTTCTCTCTGAAGTAAAGACAGTTTACTATGGAGCCATCCATTTGACTCTATTTGGACCTTTATGAAGGCCAATAATGTGGTGGGAAGATTGCGCGTGCCGTCAATATCGGGAAGAGTGTTTTGTTGTTTTTCCTTCATATTATTTTGTCCTGTGATGCTCACGCTTAGCAGCAAAGTTTTCATCGAGATAAAAGTGTGGCAGTTATGACAGTGTACGGTGTGGGACTTATAATTCAAGTCAAGGCTTAATTCACTGAGATATGGGAATGAAAAACAAAGACAGAAAAGGCATGCGAGTGCAGTACACCTCCTCACCAGCCACTACCACCCCTT
>NW_004798254.1:68035-70019 GCF_000002075.1 Aplysia californica | reverse complement strand
GAGAGAGAGAGATTGAGAGAGGATGGAGAGAGAGGGAGAGAAGGGAGAAGAAGGGAGAGAGAGACGGATAGACAGACCAACAGACAGACAGATGGACACAATAAAGAGAGACTGAGGGAGAGAGAGAGCAAGAGGGAGAGAGAGAGCAAGAGAGAGAGAGAGAGGGAGAGAGAGAGAGAGAGAGAGATGGAGATGGAGATGGAGATGGAAATGGAAATGGAGATATAGAGAAGGAGAGGGGCAAATGGATGCAAAAACGAATAGGGTGACATAATATAGAAAGTCAGGCAGAACAAAGATAAACAGAGACAGGTGAGCAAATAAAACAAACCGATGAGTGGACAGTCTTTGAACTGACAGACGAACAAAATAAATGATACGCCAGACATAAAACAATCTTATTGCTCAATACAGGGCTTGCGGGCAGTACGATTGGGCCATCAGATCACCTTAGACACCCCCTGGGATCTCGTCACATGAGGTCAAAGAGGCAGACAGCGAGAGCTTACGTCGAGGTCACGATGATTGCTGACTATCAAGTTTATCTCTAGTGAGTTTACTAACCTGAATGAAGATGAACTACCCTCCTACCCTTGACTCAACACATTGAACATATAGCAGCCATCTCTTTTCCTGAAAACTTGCAGTCGTGCTTTTCATTAATTCATTCATTCACTCAATTCTTCATCCATTCATTCATTCAATCATTCATTCACTCATCCATTTAATCTTTCTTTCGGTCATCCATTCATTCATTCATTCGTTGACTGATTTGTTATTTCTCTCTCTCTCTCTCTCTCTCTCTCTCTCTCTCTCTCTCTCTCTCTCTCTCTCTCTCTCTCTCTCTCTCCGTATAAACGATGAAACAAACTGCAGAATCCTTACAAGACAGAAATTATATGAATCTAGTTCTACGCCACAAGTTAAGAACAACAGCAAAGTAACAAAACAAAGAGAGGACGCAAATTTATTGATCCTAAAAAAAAAACAGATGTGGAGAAAACTGACAGTAGTGCACCCGCATGATTAAAGAAATAACAAAAAACGTTAGGACTCGTGCTGCACAGTGGCGACCAGCAATGGCGTGTTTGTAAGCCCAGGCTGAGAGGGATACATTACTAGTTTAGATACCTGGATGTGTCATCTCTAACTCCGAGGTTCGACGTGTAATGGCCCTCCATCTTTTACGGTCGCAAGCTGCCATTGCACATTCTGTCATACCCAGGCCAGTCCATGTCCTTAGGTTGTCCATCCATGTTATTCTTTGCCTTCCTCTGGCTCTCCTGCCCCACATTTTTCTTTCAAGCACCTCTTTAACAACGGTCTCGTTTCGTTTTAAATGGCCCTAGTATAGTATTTTTCTACATTTTATTTTGTTCAGCAGCATTTGTTTTGTGTGTAGAATCTGATACACCTCTTGGTCGTTTTTATAGGGATACAATCACAATAATACATTATCCCAGCAGCAAGACCGATAGAGGTACTGGCTTGATAAAACTCCTCCCCACTCAGGAGTGAATTGAATTAGGGTCCCCTCCTGCGACGGCAAAGCGTCTTACAACTGCACCACAAACGCCTGAACGGATATTCAATTTTATTTTGCCCCCTCTTACTCAATGTCTTCAAATTTTAATGACCTCTTGAAGTGGTTGGTTGGTGGGTGCTCTGGTGTGGTTTGCTCTTAGATCCTTCTTTCCTTTCAAACATCTATCGTCTAAATCTCTCCTCCTGCTTTTGTGTTCGGATACCCTGTTGAAAAATTTCTAATTTGACCGTATCATGTTATAAATGCCGTAAAAAGCTTACTAAAAGAGATTTGTCTCTTGTCTAGTTTTCAGAATCACGCAGAGCCTGGCCGTGTAATGGAGCTTTTGCAGCAACACTACGCCTTCTGTACTAATTCGGTATGGTTGCATACTCGCGCACGTGCGTGTATACGCAAGAACACACACACACACACACACACACACACACACACACACAC
>NW_004798254.1:66519-67831 GCF_000002075.1 Aplysia californica | reverse complement strand
ACACACACACACACACACACACACACACATTCTCATAAGCACACACACACGCGTAAATAGCAAGCATAAGCACACATTATTCACACCCAACTCACACACACACGCTGACACACATTATACAAATACATTATAGAAACAGACTTTGTTCACACAAAACGCACACACATTAAAACACCTACAAAAACACAAATATATGTACAGACACACACGCACACAGACATATCATACACTCTCACACACCCTGACAAACACACACATACAAATACTACAATGAAAACAATAAAAGAGAGAAAAGACAGTGGACGCAATAGATAGATAGATAGATAGATAGATAGATAGATAGATAGATAGATAGATAGATAAGAGAGAGAGAGAGAGAAAGAGAGAGAGAGAGAGAGAGAGAGAAAGAGAGAGAGAGAGAGAGAGAGAGAGAGAGAGAGAGGGAGAGAAAGGCAGAGAGACACACATACACACAGACAAACAGACAGACAGACTGACTGACTGACTGACAGACATACAGACGGATAGACAGACAGACAGACATACAATGGAGATTCTTTATATGGCTTAATATCTCACAGAAATTAAAAACTATTTTCTTCGCTTTTGTTTGACAGATGAACCTCCGTTACCAGACCATTACCCAGGCTGACATCACAGTTGTACCGACTCGCCTTGTCGTTGCTATGGTAACTTCTCACATAAAGGCTTTTTGTTCTTTTAATTCAACGATCGTAGCAACACAATTCAAATCTTACATATTATTATTTGTTGTCATTGTTCGTCATTTTGCCCCTTTTAATATGTTGTATTTAAGGAATAGGCCTACAATATTCAGAATTTCGAGAATCTAGTATGATTCGCTCTAATGGTGGAGGGCTGTTCAAACTGGTGAAGAGAAGGAGGAGATAAGGAGGAGGAAGTTGAGAATGAGGAGAAGAAGGAGGGCGACGAGAAGGCAGGTAGAAGAGGAGGAGGAGGAGGAGGAGGTGGAGGAGGAGGAAGATAAAATAAGAGGAGAGGAGGAGGTGGGGGAGAAGGCGGGGGGGGGTATTTGATACTCCACTCACTGTATCTGGTTTTGGGAAGGACGACAAGTTAGGGAGGAGGAGGAGAAGAAGAAGATGACCGACCACTGCTGGGGGGAAGAACAACACGGCCCACGGTTTGAAGACGTCACCGGCCTCCTAGCGGCCTGTCAAACAGGCAAGGGACACAACCCGCTCTCCATTAGCGGCCAGAGTGATTCCCCCCTCCCCCCCTTTCCGGATCTCGTTCCCAACTAATTAGCCGCTCATTGGCTGCTCGCAGC
>NW_004798254.1:64382-65423 GCF_000002075.1 Aplysia californica | reverse complement strand
TGATGATGATGATGATGATGATGATGATGATGATGATGATGATATTGTTACGTTATTTTGTCTAGAATTCAAACAAGACTCTCCCTCCTACTCTGCTTTTCAAACAGTGAGAATAGTGTGATAAAACCAATGACGAGACACTGTCCTTAATCTTCGGCACTGTTATGACCTAACTGTTTGTCAAGCGCCGAAAACGCTTACATTAAAATACAAACACACAAACTAAAAATCACACAAACAAACAAACAAATCTTCCTCAGTCTGTCTGCGTACCACGACGACTTCTACAACGACCCCGCATGCGCAGACGAGGCGCACTACGTCATGTCCTCCCGCCTCGACTTTCCCGCCGCGTCAGACGAGAGGTCGAGACCGTGGACCTTTTCCTCCTGCACAGCAGACGCTATTGCGGCTTTTGTCTCAGACAGGTGTGTGATTGGGGAGTGAGAGAGAGAGGGAGGGGAAGAGAGAGGGGACAGAGAGGTGGGGGGAGATGGGTGGGGGGGCAGAATGATGGTTTGTGATCCAGAGAGTGTGAGAGAGAGGGAACAGGGGAGAGAGAATGACAGAAACAGAGAGAGAGAGAGAGAGAGAGAGAGAGAGAGAGAGAGAGAGAGAGAGAGAGAGAGAGAGAAAGAGAGAGAGTGGGTTTAACGGACCTATCAACACTATTGGGTTATTTAAGGGGCCGGACCTCATAGTTTTACGTCCGTCTCCGATAGGACCGAGCCAAATGGGAAGTTCGTGTAAAGTGCCTTTCCCAAGCACACAACGTCGGACCGAGCTGAGGCTCGAACATCCGAACCCGCAATCTCACGATCACGAGTCCGGTAGCCTAACCACTAGGCTACCGACGCCACGGGGTGGGGGAGAAGGGGGAAGAAGAGGAAGAAGGGAGAGGGCGGAGAGGGGGAGGAGGAGAGACCGGAGTGGTGGTGAATGAGAGAGAGAGAGAAAGGGAGAGAGAAAGAGAGAGAAAGAAAGAGAGAGAGAGAGAAAGGAGGAGGAGGAGGGGGGAGAGGAGGAAAAAGGAGGAAGAGT
>NW_004798254.1:50796-62164 GCF_000002075.1 Aplysia californica | reverse complement strand
GAGATTGATACGTGTATATAATTTAAATTTTTTTAAATGTATACCTGCATCTTTTTTTACGGTCCTGTACAGCCAAGAAAAATTTCCCTCTGGGATAATAAAGTATTATCTTATCTTATCTAAGATATATTGTATCTGGAGATGTCCCGCCAATAATAAGTGTTAATTGTAACTATTTTAAAAAAATAATAAATTATGTTTTAAAATACAAATGAAACAATGTAAGTTCTTACATTTTTTGTAGTTGATGAACCACTGTATGGCCTGAGGAAAAACAACTTTAAATCCTACACCAGAATATAATTATACATGTATGTAGGGTCTATAATTTATGAATAGTGCAAATACAATGCACAAATATAATAAGATTACCAGCGTTTGTGGTGTAGCGGTCCGGGGCTTCATCGCTAGGCTACACACAGATGACCTGAGTTTGATTCCCGTATGGAAGAGAATTCTCATCGAGAGTCTCAGTCTTTCTGCAGGAATTTTGTAGCCCTCTAAGCCCAGGTTGGGTCTAGCAGGCAAGGTAGAAGCCCGCCTCCTAAATGATCAAAATAGTGTCAATGGGGGCATAAAACACTTATATTAAAAGAAAAACACAAAGTGGGTTATTTCATGAAAAAGAAAATACCCCAACAAATATAGGAAATAGAAAATGATGTTTCTGACCCTCTTTTTCTATGACGTCAGCAAACTGCCCACAAGGAGATGAAACTGACCTGGTCTGTGAGCCAAGGTTCTGCAGCAATGAATTCACACGCACCCGATGCTGTGAGTTCTGCTCAGAAATACAAGAGGGACTCGTCACGACTGAAACCCCGTCAACGACTTCTGCAACTACCATCTCAACACTTACTACCACCTCTACTACAGCTAGCACTTCTGCCACAGCATCCTCTACTACTTCGTCCACGCCTACAGCTACTACGACTGCCTCTGATACCACCACCACCCCCACCACCGCAGCTACTCCAACAGAACGAGAGACAACATCGACAACACCCCAAACGAACTCTACCGTGATGACGACCACCACCACTACAATAGCTGCTGCTACATCAGCAACAACAACAACACCAGGCAGCCAAGATGTCACAACAACACCACCATCTGCAACGGCAAGAACCACAACAACCATTCAGCCACTACCTCGAACTTCAACAACAACAACATCCCAACCACCACAACCAACAGCAACTGAAACAACAACACCTACTAATACATGTGATCTACAATGCCTATGCAATGAGAGGGATAATCTTCTCGCATGCTTCTGCCTTTTCTTTGGCACTGCATGTGAGTTTTTCTGAAATCTGAAATGATCGTGCTGGAAAAGTCTTTATTTCGCAGCTATACTGATATAAACAAAAGCATGTTGGTGTTGTCATTGACAGGAGTTCAAAATATTAGTTAAACGCAAGTTCAGGATTTTGGAATGTTCCCACCATGCATGCAGCACACTCTAAACGAATGACTATTTATACTATCTCTGAGTACAGTACAGTAGTTTGATGTGGTAGTACTGACGGGAAGGGAAGAGGAAGGAGAAGGGTGGCATGCACACAATGAGTTTCACCCATATAAAACACGTAATTTGCTTACAGCAAACATGGCTTCAGTATATATTTAGTTTAGTTTTAGTAAAAGTTTATCGGCACTTAATTGAAACACAATAAGGTCATATAAGTGCAGAAGATTACAGGTGTTACAAGAGAGTAACAAACACAAAAAAGAAGGGAGAGATCAGGATGATAGATGTTCGATAGGAAAGAAGGAGCATTAAACCACACCAGAGCACCCGCCAACCACCCACTCAATAAAGATGACTTTGGAAGCTTTGAGCATCTTGAAAGAGGAAAAAGTTAAATCATAATTATGACGAGTATTAAAATCTACCAGTATGTATGAACTGGGTTTGAACCTAAGCTACAGTGCGGTAATGAATCTACAACTACAACAAAAAGTCATCAATCAAAGAAGTTCTTTGTAAGACCTTCTTGATGGATTTATATAATAATAACAACAATAATAATAATAATTGCATTTATGTAGCGCATATCCATGCTCAAGAGCATACTCTATGCGCTTTACAACTGTTATTACCCCAGCAGACCCTCTAAGAACACTTCCTCTACAATGCATTCCACAATAAGACAAAAAAGACAAAAGGAAAAATAATATTTCTTTTTAAGAAATGAGTTTATTGTTTACACAAAATATAAAATTTATAAGCAACAATTTCAACACTATGCCAACAGACTTCAGAGAAATAATAAATACTTAATACCATCTATAACAAAAGTAAGAGTTGACGTTTTATTGGAAGAAAGCTATCCATGTACAAAAACAACAAGCTGCCATTCCACCCAGCTGCCAAAAAACAAATATAGCGGGAAATACTTTGTCAACACATGGAGATTCAGGGCAAGAGTCCTGGTAAGGTCTAAACTTTGCTTGTCTTTCCAAGAGCACCTTGTCTCTCAGCCCAGTTCCCTTAAATGACACAATGCTCTGTGTTCACAACCAGAGATGTCCGATAAAATGCAATCTGCTTCTTGGAACTGGTATGCTCACGTCTTGTGCTCTTGTTGATACAATTTTTGTCTCTTGATAAACTATGTAATGCTTAAAGTGTTATGTGTTAATTTGTTTTGTAGGGGAAGTTTACAATGTCAACTCTTCATTCTAAATCTGTGTCTAAGCAGAAGTTCAATGAGATTCTCTAAAACAAAGATATCTTCAGATCGTAGCTTCCTTTTTAGGACAAACTTTGTCAATATTTTTCTGTCCCCCTAAGCACTTTTATCGAAGTGTGTCTGTTTGTGCCTTCCATTTCTTCTCAACAGTCTGACATTCTTTCTCATCACATTCTCTCTCTTTCCCTGTTCCACATTTTCTCAGTCTTCTAGTCTCTTTCTTTTCTCTGTCTCTTCTCCCTTTCTAACTTAATCACTTCATCTGTTATTCCTAAAACATTAAACATTTTTTTTTAAAATAATAAAACCACCATAAAAAGAACCATATCAATCACAGCATCACATTTTTCGGTCATACAAAGAGCATTTTCCGCAAATATCAGATCATTTGCATAAACCTGCACAGTGTCATCATGTCATGCGGGTCACAGAGGTCACAGCACAGGTCACGAGAGAAGGGGTCAAACGACAGCTACTCCCCATTGCCTTGGATGACCACCACTGTGAAGTCTTCATCTGATGAGGAGGGAAAAGCAGGCACATTTTATTTATAGTGAGCCACATAGGAATACATATCAGTCTTATACAGTGGAATCCATTATTTCGAACACGGTCAGTCCAAAAACAGCGAAAGGGAAAAAAAAACTTTATTAAGAGTCAGTCTGGTGTTAAGGATAAGTTCTTTGACCAGTCACGATACAGCACACTTGGCTTACACACTGTCCGCTGTGCCACATTCATACCACCAACTTCATCCCACCTCGCGCGTGATACATAATCATGATTATCGGATAGCGAGGGGCAAAGATGAAATCGCGGCCAGCCTCCCTTTCTCGTCTCCCCAACTCTTTTTGTATTTTTTCGTCAGTGTGTAGCTTGGCCCTAGGCTAGATCCTATGTCCATGTGCACGGCTGTGTGCATCTCTATGCCTTCCTTTCCACGCGTGTGAGTGTGTGTCCCCATCACTTGAGTTCTTTGTGTTTCTCTTAACACACTCCACTGCTGCTGTGTTGTAGGCTGTGTTCGAACTTCGATGGGTCATCATGAAAGTATAGACTGTCAGTCTTGTAATTTGTAAATGAAGCGAGCCCGAAGCTGAAGTTACCGTGCTTAAAGGCGTGTAATTTATATAGAAAAAATTCGGTAAGAGCCGTTCAGCGGGCTTGAGTCTGAAACGTGCTTTATGCCAGCGTGCTTAAAGCCGGCATGGACTGTACATCTATCTGAAGAAACGGGTACCTATACACACCTGGTGAGATGAGGAGCTCGTCATTCTTCGACCTGGTTCGTAAAAACATGAGGTCATCTGTGGGGTCAACGTCTCGCACCAGTCTCCGCGCTGCGATGGAAAGCTCGTGGATGTTCCTGATGATCTGTTCTGTGGCTGGAGTCATTTCCATGTTGGTCTTCAGAGGCAAACCTAGGGAACAGCAACAGACAAGATGATACAATGCAAACCACATTAAAGCACCTGCCAATGACACACAGTTCATGTTCTCTTAACTGATTTTTTTTCTAAAGCTTGGGTAGTTCCTTGTACTTTTCTTCCTACATGTCATCGAGCCTCATGAAATTACAGAATGCTCTTGTTGATATCATCATCAAGTGCCAGATCTGCGAGAGACATCATAGATGCTCTAAAAAAAAAGCTCTATTATCCTGACTTTCCCTGTTACTCATCTGTTTAAGCTTTCTAAAGAAACAGCTTTGTTTGTCTTCCATTTTACCAGGGAGAGCAAGATGTTGCTACAAATTTAAAGAAATCATTGTTCCTAATAATGACTGTAAGGTGAAATGTTGAAGAAATTCTGAAAGACTACATGCTTCCTGAACCATAATATCCAAGTCTCAATAATATATATTTTACCACTACTTCTCCACATAAAGATTAGAATATAAATGTATAATATCAGATAACATAAGTGTATGCTCTGTAAGCAACGTGTTCACATGTAACTAAGAAGTAAGCTAGCCACAGGTGAATCCATAACTGACACCGTACAAGAGACAATAGATGCTGTTAATCCTTAGCCAAGGAAGTTTGCAAATTTGGTCTTTGCCCTTTAAGAGACAGTAGCCTATTGGAAAATTTAAAACATCAGAGTATCGGGGTTTGACCTGATTTGAAGAAAAGAGATATAGAGAAGAGGATGAAAAATACTGCCAATAGGCAAAGATGATTGAGCATTTCATTGAAACCGTTATCTATGGCACCACAGCACAACCTAAAGCTATATTTCTCCAACCAGGACAAACTTATAGTTAAACCATTTCTTCATTTTATGAATACTTTTAGAAATAAAAGCAATCAGTATGAAGTTCTTGAAATACAAATGGCTCACTTTTGAAAATGTTTTCATCGTTATTTAGAAAAAAAAATAGGATCAAAAGCACTTTTGATACACCAATTTTTGCCCTGTACTCACACTCTAATTTATTCCCATAGACCTGAACGTAACTCAGAGCATACACAAGGTTTAACTTCTGCGCATCAAATCCATATATATATTAAACACTTTCGCAACTAACGCTACTTTTGACGTTTGTCCGAAACTAGTATCCTCCTATCTAGAAAGATGAGACGCATTCCAGGGTCAACTTTTTTTTCACAAAACGTGATTTTTCCTCTTAAAAGAACTATACTAGTAGACCTACAGAAATTTACACTTTTTCACAAAACGCAACAAAAGCGGCAGTCTTGACAAACCGCAACGTAACCATGTGCACTGAGCACCAGTCAAGTTCTTTCTTCGACTTCGAGTCACTTGACTTCGCTTGTACTTGTAGTCAATGAAAATTTGTCAGCAGTTCTTTCCCTTCCTTACAGTATTAAAGTGGATATGTCACATTTTGTCAAAAATGTGTGGAGATCTCATCAATTTCAAGGATAAGAATCCAAAACTGATTTGATCAAATAGTGAATATCAGCTAAGCGTTAGATCATGTTTACTCGAAAATCAATGTTGCTCAAGATTATTCAGTAAATGGGCAAAGAACAGAAATCTTCATTTTTCTCAAAACAAGAAAAATGGATAGAATGTAAGTCGTGAATTGTCGCGAAACTTTTCATGAGGTTGAGTAAATATTATATCAGTTTACACAGAAAAGCTTAGGGCCATAGTTACTGTTAGACTCGAAGGATCGGGAGCAAAAGATTCCATATTCGTTCATGGAACAACATTTACAATAAATCAAGAGGACTCTCGATTTTCTTAACATACAAGAAATTCTTGTTTGAAATATCCAAGCACAGCATGACTTTGCAGGCTAGGGAAAGTCCAAAAACCACACTAACAAAAAGAACAGCACAAATACTTAATGCTATTGCTGCATTTTAAAATAAATATTTGCCCCTATATGACAACACTCACCATCTTTGTTGATAATCATCATTTGCTTCACTCCACGATGACTTTGGATCCGCTTCATAATTTCTTCTACTTCTTGAGCCTGAAAATAATTACAATGAAAATCTCTGTAAAAATCAACATGGAATGTTGGGGCTGGAGTCTCCAGCAAGTCTGCATGGGGACTTTTACTTTTAAAAATTTTTTCCAAGTAACATTATAACAACAACAATAATAACAACCCTCTAACCTTCCTGAAACATCTAGATCTAAAAGCCCTAGATGGAGAAGCTTTTTCTTATCTTCAACATGACCTTTCGCTTAGCAGTGGCAGTTTTTCAGAGACAGGACAACAAATTTGACCTTTTACGTGATAGAGCAGTGACCATGGTGAGAAGCAGTATTCTTGGGATCTCGGATAGCAAGCCGCAACAGCTAGACTACTAACGCCATTAATATTGCCACTTAGGATCACTGGTCACATACACAAACACACACTCACAACAATATAACTAACAATAATAACAATGACAACTTGTATTCATCTCTCAGGGAGAAATTTGTCTTGGTCGTTTACAATGGCAGTGGATATGTTAGGCTAGGCGCACTCACACATACACAAAACAACACAGGACATTAATAGAAAATACAGTCGAATTTGTCATGACGGCAACCTTTACAGTCATTTTACATTTCCCCCTTTGTGCTTTTTTAATATAATTTAACTGTGATGTGTAAAACGATCACCAGTCCAACGCGGCCGCGGCCACGGCCACCATATTTTATCAACCCTGGTCAAATTTACCTGCTTGAGATGGACAAGCATGGTCACTCATTGCATGACGCTTTGTCATAAATTTTGAATCGTCCCCTGACACTGTGGACGGGCCGTCATAATCCATTTACTTGTCGTAATTGTTAGCCACTCCAATGAATATTTACCCATGTTGACCAATGGGTAACAATACATTTTCAATTGCTGGTGAGGGAAGCATGTGATTCATCATAACCTATAAGCCCTGCCCACAACTCATGCACAAATCGTATGTGAGGTGACTGGTCACTCTTTTGTTGACCTAATCTGTAACAAAGTAACAATGGACGTTGACTTAACTTGTGACAGATGCGTAGCTCGTTCTCCGAGAAGTGGTAACCCAGTGTTTGTTTCACCATGACACTCGGTCTTCATCGTCTTAGATTCGTCTTCTTTATTTTTGCACACAATCAGCAACAAAACAAGCTAACGCCAAAGAATAAGCTAACAAAAAAACAATAACAAAAAAGACACCCCTTATACCCCTCCACCCCCCTTTTCAAAAGAAAAAATCCCTTTTGAAATAGCCTTATAGCAGTCCAAAGCCTTAGACCAACCCCGGTCTGGACCTCAGGGGAGATCTTGAATGCTTTCTTTCTTCATTTTGATCAGTCACTGACTAGAAGATGGCAACCTGTGTACCGTGGTCTATTTGACTGTTTATTTTGCAATCTAGCGTGTTGGTTAGTGGCGGAGGGTTAGGCCTAGCCTATTGTATTGTTTGGCCAAAAGTGTGTAAAGCAGAGAGAGTGAGTGAGTAAGTGTGAGACCACTTCAGTCTCAGTTCAGTTGTATTGTTTGGTGCAAGCGAGTATAAAAGCAGTCTGGATTGCAGCAGGTCAGAGGGAAGTGCTGTATCAAGGCAGCAGGGAGGCTTGCGGAGATTTTGGCGTGAGGAAAGGGGGAATGGCTATTACAGTCCATGCCGGCTTTAAGCACGGTAATCGGGAGAAAGCTTAAGCGTGCTTAAAGCCGAAGCGTGCTTAAGTGCGAAGTAGACATAATCCACAGATTTTCATGTAGAAAATTCCCCGTGCTATTTCCCTTTGTTTGTAAGTAGGCCTATAGCAGTCCCACAAAAGTGTGCCCTGTTATTTAAACACCCGCCAAGGTAGTTTTTGTTCGCTTGTTTGTTTTTATTTTGTGGTCCAATGGGAAATGAAAACTTAATTTAGACGGCCAGTCACAATACAGCACACTAGGCCTACTGTAACACACTGCCTGTGCGTATCACTGCCCGCTGTGCCCCTCATACCACCGCCTTCATCCCACCTCGCGCGTGATACGCAATCAGGATTAATGGATAGCGAGGGTCAAAATTTAAATCGCAGCCAGCCTCCCTTTCTCATCTCCCCGACTCTCTTTGTATTTTTTTTTTGGCTGTGTGCAGCTTTGCCCTAGGCCAAGGCTAGATCCTATGTCCGCGTGCGCGGCTGTGTGCATCTGTCTGCCTTCCTCTCCGCCCGTGTGAGTGTGTGTGTCCATCACTTGCGTTCTTTGTGTTTCTCTTGACACACTCCACTGCTGCGGTGTAAACTGTGTTCGAACTTCGATGGGTCATCATGAAAATATTGACTGTCTTGTAAATGAAGCGTGCTTGAAGCCGAAGTTACCGTGCTTAAAGGCGTGTAATTTATATTACAAAAATTAGGTAAGACCCGTTTAGCGTGTTTGAGTCCGAAACGTGCTTAAGGGCGGTGTGCTTAAAGCCGGCACGGACTGTAATTAGAGCCTCTCTGTCTATTTCTGTGTTGTGCGTGAGATTCCAACGCATCGGGCCCCACCGCTGAGGAAAGGATCATGATGTAGAGAGAGAGAGAGAGACAGGTTTGGCTAACCCTTGTGCCTTTGTAAATGCATATCTCCGCAGGTAAGCAAAAGGTTAGTGTTTAATATTATTTTATGTCCAAGTAATAACACTGTGTTAACTGAAAGTAAATTTCAAAGCAGCATCTAGATCTAGATCTTTGTTCTCGGCGCCCTGAATGTAGTTTGCAATTTAAGATCTTACTCACTTCACCCCCTCGCTACACTTTTCCCTTTCGAGCCTTTCCCTTTTGCTTCTTTATTTTTCATCCCATCCCACACCTCTTCCTGCCTTGGTCTTCTTAATTCTCCCTCCGCCATTTTGATAATACCATATATTGGTCTAGGAACTTTTCCTAAGCCAACCCCCAAATATGCACGATAATCTATAAAAGTCAACAATTACTTCATACACGTCTGATTCGTAACTCGTTTTAAACTCAAGCGTTGTCGTTGCTAATGACGCCTTACAGTGACACATCAAAGCTTTTCCTCTTCCATCGGAGTATTAGCGAGATATTATACAATTGTTGTGACACAAGATTTACTATATTCAACGTAGATAAAGAAAATATCCAATAAAATAGGTGAAGAAACAGAATATTACCATTTTTAAGGTCGCCAATGTTCCCTTGTTAAGATCTTTTTACGGCTCAGCGTTGCGATGAAACTTGGTCCAACTTTTGAAGCCGACGTAGAAAAAACATGGACGCTGCGAAAGGTTACGGATGAAGTCAATTTTGATTAATAAATCTTAAAAGTTCATTTATTTTGTTTTACACTCGAAATATAAGTTTTTAAAATCCTGTTTTATAATATCCAGACAATAACGGCGAACAGAGCTTGTAAAAAGTAAAGATAGGTAAAAAGATAGTCCACATACATAATGATTGTTTGTCGTTAAACGCAGCAATTATCTTCCAACTCTTTTCAACTCAGTAATAATAAATAAATAGAGAGATAGGTGACTAAGTAATATATAAATAGATAAACAGAAAAAAACAGATTAAAGATAAATATTTCTTATTTTAAAAAAAAGAATTTAATAAATAAAAGTGTAATAAGTTATAGATTTCTAGATCATGACGGAATCAAAACGACGGGGAACAACCGAGTATAAAAATATCAATTGGTGTATTCTTTTATTTTAGGTTCCGTCCCTTGATACATTTTTGCACCTTGATATTATAATTTTACCTTGGGCTGACAAGTTATGGCGACCCATGTGTACCCAGCTAGCCCTCAGCGACTGGTAAATACACCCCAGCCCCCCATTTTAAAAAAACAACAACATAGATAATGTATTTTTATACTCACCTGTTAGCAGTGTTCTAGAAAATTCTTTATTAATAAACAACCTTCTAATAAAAAAATGCAAGTGGATGGTGTTTGCAGATTTGAGTCGTCGTGGCTCTTGTGATTCTGATCATTGGGATCAACGATGGAGAAGAAACTCTTCAAAGTAGTGCATTGAAAATATTAATTTTCATTATGGATTTTCCGAAGTTTGGATATGCCATTAGAATGTGATTGGTCGTTAGGTCGACATCACATCCAGCACAAAACAGCTTTTGATCTCCCGCTGGAGGAGGTGTCAGGGAGGTATGTCCAATAACTTCGTCTCTTTTAGAGTGGTCAGAAGGATGCCATGGTCCCAACTTGGACACTATCATCTTCATCCAGTGCTAGATCTGCGACAGACATCGGCGATCATGGTTCTCCATTCATTCCTTTGCTCGGATGCTCTTAAAAAAAGCTATGTTTCCCTGATCTTTCCCTGTTACCCTTTTGTTTAGGTTCCCCAAGTATGTTGTTCTGGGCCTTCCCCTGTCTCGCTTGCCCCTATATTGGGAAGTTAATTGTTCGCTTGTTTAAAGTTGTTCCCTCCATTGTTCCTTTCACAGTCTGAAAGTGTAGCATTTGACCTTGTTCTTTAAAAAGTTTGTGACAAGTTGTAGTTGCCGTTAATCCCAACATAAGGGGGTTCCTTAGACAGAAGACCAAACTGCTCGTTTTCTCAGATGCCTACATGTATGTCAAGGCAGTCAGGTAAACACAATAATTATCATGCTTTCTTTGTTCAGCCAAGAGTGAATCATGAACTGATGCTTGGCGATTGTAGGGTTAAGAGGGTGGAATTTACGAATCTAGTGGGGAATCAGATATAAATAGAAATAAATGATATATTGTAGAGTTTTGTTTTCTACATCGTCGAAAGCCGAGTCAATTGGTCACTGCAGAAAAATGGACGCTTTAGGATAAAGCCTCCTCTTTTGAGTGTTGTTTGCGGATAGAGCTGCGGCGCTTACAGCCGGTATTGTTTGATGGGTTTGTTCGTTTGTTTATTTATTTGTTTGTTTGTTTGTTTGTTGTTGTAGTTGTGTGTTGTGGTTTTTGTGAGATTTTTTGTTTGTTAGTTGTTGTTGTTGTTTTTTATTGAACCGACTCTGCCTTGAAGCTAGTTATCTTCAAACCCTTCACTGCCTGGCTCGAGAATGTCTTGGGCTCTCTGAATAGAAGCGAATTACTGCGTTACACACATAGCTCTATCGTTGTTTATAACAACACAGTAAATTTTATTTGACATCTTAAACGCATATTGCTCTTAAAGGGTCGTATTCTTATTTATTTATTCTCCCTCTCCCACCCTCCACCAAACCCCTGTTATAATGATCCCGACCCTTTACCCCTCTAACCGAAC
>NW_004798254.1:36179-46179 GCF_000002075.1 Aplysia californica | reverse complement strand
AGTAGTGAAAATGAAATACGATACGATCTGCGGCAGTAATTTTTCTTCTGAACGTTGCTTGTAGTTTAGAATGCATTAATTATTATTGCCCCTTCATACAAACTGTCCTCATACATTTTGAGTTAAAAATGAAGTCTCTTTCCGCGTTACCACTGACAGAAATTGGTCCTTGCTCTCGGTAAACATTTACATTATAAGGTCATCATTCAAATTGTTCATAAGTTTTTACCTTTGTCAGACGTCAGCTCCACATCCGCACAACTGAAGAATGTGTACCCTGGTGGCTTGTAAACGGCCTGAAGAAATAATGTGAATAGATGGATAGATAGATAGATACATAGATAGATAGACAGATAGATAGATAGATAGAAAGATGGATAGATAGAAAGATAGATAGATAGATAGATAGATAGATAGATAGATAGATAGATAGATAGATAGAAAGATGGATAGATAGAAAGATGGATGGATAGATAGATAGATAGATAGATGGATAGACAGATAGATAGATAGATAGATAGATAGATAGATAGATAGATAGATAGATAGATAGATAGATAGATAGATAGATAGATAGATAGATAGATAGATAGATAGATAGATAGATAGATAGAGAGAGAGAGAGATGGAGAGAGAGAGAGAGAGAGAGAGAGAGAGAGAGAGAGAGAGAGAGAGAGAGAGATATTAAATGTTACGTATACAATTATTGTATCATGAAAGGTTCATGCAAGTTACTTCAAAACAGGTCGCTACCTCAGAATTACAAAGTTCTATCTGCTAAATGTAAGATCTATAAACCTAGTTAGGAAAAATCGGACGTCAGAGATTTTGAGTTTCACATCATGCCAAGCTTTTTCGAATGCAATTCTTTCAATGTCTTAATAACAACTCCAAATAAACTTACGATTTTGATAGAGGAAAAAGAGTTTAATTTGGTGTATGACCTTATTGTCTTTTTTACTCAAAACAGCCAAAGATGTGAGATTTAACTTTGTAATTCTTACGTAGCGAGGTGGCAAACTGTCCTGCAAGAATAAAATAAAGGTACGCAAGCTAACGTTTTATTTCTATTTCCTGAACTCCAGACTTTTTGTCGCCTTAAACTGACCATTTGACCTTCCCACTAATTCATTCATTCACTGACTAATTGGCGGATTCATGAATGACTCATTAAATAACACACGGGCTCATTGACTAACTGACAAAATATATCTCTGGCTCATTAACTTAAAGAATGACTAAACTATTTGGTAACTTACGGACCGACGGATTGACTAACTGACTGACTGACTGACTGACTGGCTGACTGACTGACTGACTGACTGACTGACTGACTCACTGACTGACTCACTGACTGACTGACTCACTCACTCACTCACTCACTCACTCACTCACTCACTCACTCACTCACTCACTCACCTTCCCAACAACTCACTCACTCCACCCTCAACCTTCCCTCCCTCTATTCAACTTACGGATGAAACTTTCTTCAACTTTTACATCCATAAATCAACAAGTCAAGTAAACTTTCAGGCGTGTCCAGTACCCTTGTGTTTGTGATCTTGTCTGAACATGCAATTCCGAATGCCAGATTCCATAACTTGTCCCTTTTCTCTTACTTAGTAGGCACTACATTCTAGCCATATAATTTATTCACACCATAGCCCAGCATGATACCAACTGGGCTAACGGCACGCACGCTCATACATTTCCTGTCTAGTGGTCAGATAGTACTTTCAATAATAATAATAATAATAGATAATAAATAATAATAAAGATGGTAATTTCAAGATAAGGATGTGCAATCTAACACTCTGTGCTCATTGCCAACTGGATTCATCAGAATGAGCCAGGGCTAACCAGATTATCCTTCATAATATTATGGTCGCTTTTAAGGACAAGCGGGCTAGCCCAGATTTCGGGGGCTTCTAGAAATCTTGACCTACACCAAAAGTGGGCATTGCCCTTCCTATAGAGAAAGTTTGGTTTCATTGGTGTGAATATAAGTTTTGTTTGGTTATAAAGAAAACTTTCCTTGTATTTTAAAGAAACTGAACAAGGCGCAAAAACTTTATCTTCGATTTTCTTCAAACGGCATTTTTCGGGATAGCCCCCTTGTGCCTAAAAGCGGCCATATGCGGTTGCTTTTAAGGACAAGCGGGCTAACCCAGACTTCGGGGGTTTCCAGAAATCTTTTAACATTACCAAAAGTGGGCATTGCTCTACCTATAGGAGAAGTTTGGTTTCGTTGGTATGTATTTTTGTTTGTTTGAAGAGAAAACCCTCCTTGCCTTTTAAAGAAACTGAACAAGGTGCAAAAACTTTACCTTCGATTTTCTCAAACAGCATTTTTCGGGATTGTCCCCTTATGTTTAAAAGCAACCATGTGTAACAACAGCTACCGAATTCAACTACTTTTGATTTTGACCTTAAAAGTCAAGCGCATTTAAATGGTTTTTCAAGGTTTTCAGTCAAATCTGTCGTATTCTGGCAAAATGGTAGCTTTTGCATCAACTTAAAGGATCATCTAGCAGGCCCCAACTCAGCCTGATGAATCCAATAATTGGCAGTGTGCACTGGGTAAAACTTTAAGCTCATGCCATCTGGTTAGGCCTAGCGCTGCCAGAAGGCGATTTTTTGTGTGTGAGTTTAGTTAGTTTAGTAAGAGTGTTACGGCAATCCCAACTTCATAAGGTTGTAATGAGCGCGTTTGAGCGCAGTTTGTTAATACTTCATTACTTGTATTAATTTATTTTCTTATTTGCAAGACTTTAATTACTGATTCGACCTCAGCATAATTTCCAACCCCCCCCCCCCTAAAAAAAATAGATAAAAAATAAATAAATGTTTCACTCACCTGTAGCAGATATTTTCCGTTCCTGAAACAAACAGGTAGACAAAAGCGCCAATTTAAGGACTGTTGCTCGGTAACTGATGGGACATTTGAACTATACCTACTCACAATAATTTACTGTAATTCAATATCAATTAAGTTATTTTAACTATAACCTGTCTCTCCATCACTCTTACTTCTTTTCTCTCGCTCTCTGTCTCTGCCCCCCTCCCGCCCCCTTTCTCTCTCTCTCTCTCTCTCTCTCTCTCTCTCTCTCTCTCTCTCTCTCTCTCTCTCTCTCTCTCTCTGTATGTATGTATGTATTTATGTATGTATGTATGTATGTATGTATGCATGTAGGTATGTATGTATGTATGTATGTAGGCATGTAGGTATGCAGGCATGCATGTATGTATGTATGTATGTATGTATGTATGTATGTATGTATGTATGTATGTATGTATGTATGTATGTATGTATGTATGTATGTATGTATGTATGTATGTATGTATGTATGTATGTATGTATGTATGTATGTATGTATGTATGTATGTATGTATGTATCTATCTATCTATCTATCTATCTATCTATCTATCTATCTATCTATCTATCTATCTATTTATCTATTTATCGATATCTACTTCTCTTTCCCGACTAAACAAGTAATCGCCAAAAGAGTAAAAACCATAAAAATAAGAGACAAAAAGAAAACAACAACAAACAAACATAAAAAAATAACCCAAAGAAAAACAACCGAACAATTAAAACAAAATAAAATGATATAAAAATGATTAGTAATAATATTTCTTACTCTGATGGTAAGGTGACATTGATCTGCTGGTAAGTTTCAGGTCCTCCCATCTGCTCGGAGATTTTGTTATAGTTATTTGTTCCCGTTTTTGCCATGAAGATCTCTATTTTTGTCTGTGGGAGAAAACATAGACAATTTGGAATTTGTTCTGTATAGGATAAGAAAAATGTTTTGCGTTTGCAATGAGTGTAGTCTCCCTCATTTCACTCTTTTGTACACTCACACACACACACACACACACACACACACACACGCACACACACACGCACACACACACACAAACACACACACGCGCGCACACACACACACACACACACACACACATACACACACGCTTACGCACAGAGACAGACAGACAGACAGACAGACAGACAGACAGACAGACAGACAGAGACAGACAGACAGACAGACAGACAGACAGACAGACAGACAGACAGACAGACAGAGACAGACAGACAGACAGAGACAGACAGACAGACAGACAGACAGACAGACAGAGACAGACAGACAGACAGAGACAGACAGACAGACAGACAGACAGACAGACAGACAGACAGACAGACAGAGAAAGATAGAGACAGGCAGAGAGCGACAGAGACAGAGACAGAGAGGGAGAGGGACAGGAGGAGAGAGAGAGAGAGACAGACAGACAGACAGACAGACAGACAGACAGAGACAGAGGAAGAGAAAGAGAGAGAGATAGAGAGAAGGAGGGATCAGGGGTGGGAAGGGGGAACGAGTATTGTTTTTAGCTGTTGACGTAAAAATAACAGTTCTGGTGACAGTGACAATTGAAAAAATCATGGCCGACAACTGTCTTCTTCACCCCCCCCCCCCAATCCTCTCATCCTCCCACCTCCTCCAAAATGAGTGGAATTGATTTTCGCTAAGTTATTTTTTGTAAATGTAATGTAATGAATGTCTTACTCTACCATCGAAAGAGTTTAGATCGTTTGCGAAACGGGCTACTTCAACTGTTCTGTCTGAGTTGTGGGGGAAATCATGTCCCAGCTGGAAGATGAGCTATTTAAGAAAACATCTTCATGGAATTTGAACCTATATCTCTCCCGTGCATGGCAAATAAAGGGTGATTTTAAAAAAATAAACCTTTTCCGTAGGCGATATCTTAATACGGAGACGCAATAGAAAACTTGAAGTAAGTCGCAAGTATTGTACTCGCTGGTGTTTCTAGAGGGTCGGAGAGAGACAGCAACCTGCGCGGAAAAGCCAGAAGAATATCCAACCAGCTGTTAACTGATACGATCAGCAGGCAGATCCTTTCATGGATCCTGGAGAGGAGGGAGGAGCAGCTATGGCATTGTGCCGCCTGCAATGATGCCTATTCTCCAACCAAGTAAGTAAGTTGTACTCGCAATCAAATTTTTATTTTCTGTTTTATAAGTGTTCAATGTGGCTACCACCAGCATCAAGTGCAGCATCAATGGGAAAAGAGAATTCATCCCAGACGCATTTCAGCATAATATTCACAGTCCACTGAGTTGATCACGGTTTGCTATTCGATGTTTAAAGTGGGTAGCGGTAGAACATAAACGTCATCTTTCGCATGATGTTCCCACACAAAAAAAATCCAACACACACTGTGAGGTCTGGGGATCAGGCACGCTAAGGAGCATAGAGAGCTATGTCTTGGGTCCCTTCCTGACCAGTCCATTGCTGGGGCACTTTTTCGATTAAAAAACCTATACCAATAGACGCCACTGGGGCGGTCCCTCATCTTGTTGAAAAATGAAATCATGCAAATCTGCTTGTAGTGATGTAAAGAGCGATTTTTGAAGCATATCAAGATAGGTGCGTCCTGTAGCGGCTTTTCTTCAAACGCCACAACAGCACTCCATATGACAGCTATTCAAAAATTAGATAACCCCCTCTTCGAAATGGTCGCTGACTCATTCCACAACGATGCCTGAGAACTGAAGCAATGCACCATAAAATCGGTTCATTCTTTTTTAAAATTAAAAACTTAAATAACTCCTCTTTCAAAAGGTCACAGACTCATTCCAAACCCTACTTGAGAACTGAAGAAGTGCGTCAGAAAATGATTGGTTCATTTTTTTAAAATCACTCTGTATTGTCTCCATGAAAAAAAAAATGATTGTAGACCGCACTTCGAAGGCTAAAACAGCACCTGGACCTGGTGCCTCTATAAATAAATCATTGATGGTCAGGACCGCACTTCGCGCTCACCTTTGAGGACTTTTGGTAGTGTGTGATTGGAAGATACAAGTCCACACTGAACTCACTCCCGGACCTGGGAAACGGAAGGACATTAAGAGCAGATCAGGTTAGAACGCTGGACGACTAGTGCTGGAGTGCTTTAGGTTTGTTCCACTTCTTCCAATATATTATATGCTCTATAGCATTCGTAATTTGTGCAGACGAAATGCGAACCTTATACCTAAAAGACATTGTATACAGTTTCTTCAAATCTCCAAGTCATGATACATTTTGCTACATTTCAGGACGGTCAAATATTACTTCATGAAAGGGGAAATAGCTGCCATTTTAGACAGCTTGTTTTGATCCACCCTCTAAAATTTAACACACCGCTTTCGTTCGTGTACCTTCAGCCCAGTATTCGAACTCTTACAGTGTTTGGTCATTATTGCTTACACACGTTTTCCAGTGTTACGAACACATTCCCTGTCATGTTAATATATATTATACACCTTTGTCTGTGTGGCTTACACGGGTTTGTCCTTATGACTTACACACGTTTTGGCGTATTACTTAAACGAATCTGGCAATATTTCTTACGTAAATTTCATTACATCGCTTATTCAAGTTTGCATAATGATATTCTATTATTTACACAAGTTAGGCTTAATTACCTAAACACGTTTGGCACTATTACTTTCACAAGTTTGGTCTTATACTTACACTAGTTTCGCCATATTAGAATCAGGAACTTGTGGGAACATTCTCCCGCATGGGGGCTCTTGCTGGTAACAGGATACGTACAGTGTGTCCGGGTCTGAAGGCAAAAGTAAGAGAACGAGGATGATGTATACAAATAATTATTGTTCTCGGGTGAGAGTCAGACGGAAGAACGTGAAAATCTATGTTAAAAAATGTAAAACACCACATTCACTTGATTACTTGGTTACTTGATCCTGGGAACAACATCATAGCACTCCGGGCATTGCCATACGTGCTCCACTCCCCGCTCCAATATCCACCTCAGAATCCACCTACTGATCGTTCCGGAGTTCATTAATTTGGTTAATAGCCCGTCTTTCCATCCTCTGGACCATGCTGGTTCTGCCACTTCCTCTGTAGACACCCAGTTCTTCAAGTTGTAAGATTTAATGAGTCATGAACACTACTGGTTGCTCAATCGCCTCATCTTCAAATGTGATTGGCAAGGGCCTTCACGATTATTTGTCCATTTTAATGTCAGTATTGATGCAGTTCACGGGCTTCTGTAGTGTAGAATCTTTATTTCATCTCTGAGAGAGAAATTTGTTCTGGTCGTTTACAATGGCTGTAGTGTTATGAAGTCCATCTGCTGCAGTCACTCGTAAACAGGGAGATTCTCATGGCCTAGAGGTTAAAGTGTGCGCCTTTCATCTGCATTGCGTAGATGGGGGGTGTAAAACCACCCTATTTTTAAAAAAGAAAATGACCCGTCTCGCCTCTGGTTTCTAGTTTCCATTCTACGCAGCTAAATCGCAGAGTTGAGAAACTCGGACGCTATACGAATTAGACGAATATAATCATATTATTATGTAGAAATACGATATTTTTCTTTTTGCAATATCCGCGTGATGATGTGCAGCATGATGTGCACATTGAATTATAATACTTTTTACCTCGCCTTCTTTGAGAATTTAAAATAATTTCCGTGCCTTCCCTTTTTTCAAGAAGAAGAAGAAGAAGAAGAAGAAGAAAAAGAAGAAGAAGAAGAAGAAGAAGAAGAAGAAGAAGAAGAAGAAGAAGAAGAAGAAGAAGAAGAAGAAGAAGAAGAAGAAGAAGAAGAAAAAGAAGAAGAAGAAGAAGAAGAAGAAGAAGAAGAAGAAGAAGAAGAAGAAGAAGAAGAAGAAGAAGAAGGATTGTTAGCCAAATTGAGAGCCCAAAGCGGCTATATTGTGCCACAAGCCGATCGCGCCAGACTCGTCGGCTAAAAAACCCCCACATCATTTGTTTTCAGGCGACGAGTCGGTCGATCGACCCGTCCTGACCCGACCCGATCCCATCCGCAATGGACAACCCGTATTACTATTACTATTAGGCGCTTGGCTGTCGCAAACAGGAGGCGAGAGTTCGATTCCCAAGTGGTCAGAAGTATCCTCAAGTATTTCGATTTTTCTGCTGGGATGTTGTATCCCTCTCAGCCTAGTTTGGTTGGCCCTGACAGGCAGGGTCTGAAGCCTTGCTCCTGTAAGATCAGAACTGTGTTGATGGGGGCATAAAAACACGAACATAAATTACAGTAAACACTTTTAGTTAAGTCTTGACGATTTCGCTGACGCAAGGTTTTCTTTATCCATATCGTAACAGAACCAGTGGTGTTCATGACTCATTCAAAATATGGTTTGCCTGTCCCCGTGGTTTTATGCACCCAGCATAATCTCACAAAATTCTTTTCATTTTTGCTATTTTTCTGATTGTTTGCCTTTATCGTTCTTTGTTAGAATTAATAGAATCGAATAATTTTAAATTTTTTGGGCTCAGTTTGCATAATTTCATTTTTTTTTTGGGGGGGGGGGGGGGATAAAACCGCAGGGACAGGTTTACGATCCAAACAGCCATATACAGTAGGTTCATCCGGGATTATGATGTGGGCGATAAAGGAATTTTTCTTCCTTTTAAAAAAAAAGGGATTTTGGGGGACGGGGGTGAGGTTGTGTGTGCAGTTCAAGGCTTTGCGGCTACCTGACTTGATCTAGTAGGAGATCAAATTTAAATTCACAAACCCCTACACTTAAAATAATGTAGGTGGGATGAACGGTTAATCAAACTTAACGTCAAACCAGTAATAAGTCACAACTTTAGTTTTTCTTTTTTAAATAGATGTTTTTACGCCTCCCTTCGACACAGTTTGAATTATTTAGGGTGCACGTTCCCTCATTGCTAACCCAGGCTGAGATGGATACAATATCCCAAGAGAAAGACCAAGTTTCTCATTAAAACATCTTCGTACTCTTTAATCGAACTCGGGTTTGTTACAAACAACGGCGAAGCACCTGATTGATTTACCACAGACACCAGTTTAAGTATTTCTACAAGTAAAGAACATGAGCATTATTTTTAAACGCAAACTTGGCAGAATATACATTTCGGACTCACAGATAAAGAAGTAGAAGACAGGTGACTTCATAGGATCAGTAGAAAATAGCACCAATATTTTATCTAATGTTAACTTATTTCATAATATGCAAAAGAGTTTACTTCAATACTTTTACTTAATTAGTCGGAGTCGACCATACTTATCAAAAGCCGTAACATTATTATGATAGAGATTGGGCTAGGACAGACAAAAAAAGCAAACCAAAAAGCCTCCAGGAAAACAGAAATAAAAATTATTTTAGAATATATGTATAAAATACTCACTCCGTAATCTCTGTGGGGGGTTCAGAATACACAGATGAGCGTGGACATGTGAGACAGTCAAGGCCAACAACGCCAAGACCGCCATTTCCGATACCATGGTGATGAGGAGCAGAGCTGAGGGAACTAACTTTGGATGAAAAAAGCGACGTAATTTAAACTTTGTCTAAACATGACAATAATGACAATAGTAATACAGATGATAATACTAAAAATGAAGATACATACAAAATCATTGATGACAAAAGATCTAATAATAATAATAATGATAGTTGCAGCACCAGCAGTAAAAACAACAACGACGACGATGACAACAGCAACAATGACGTAAAAAATCAATAACCATCAGAACTACACCCATTACCACCACCAGCAGCAACATATTAAACTGCAATGAAAGCTACATTCAAAGAGCTTACACAAAAGCAACAACAACAGTACTTTAGCAGTACCAGCGGCAGAAGCAGTAAAAATTAAAAATTTAAAAAACAAAACACAAAAAGCAGCAGAAACAACAAAAGCACTTGAGCTTATAGCGATAACGAAAAACCAAGTATATTTCCAAATGAAGATTAGTTCAAATCAAACAACTTAGCCACACAAGAACAAAAAAATCACCAAGATCCACTGCATCAACTACAACACACGAACAAGGATCTGAACGGTCACACCTCAGTAAAACCTGAAAACGAAAAGTTGTCGCCTTGTGCAAGTCAAGTCCTGTCCCTTCCCAACCTCTCTCTCTCTCTCTCTCTCTCTCTCTCTCTCTCTCTCTCTCTCTCTCTCT
>NW_004798254.1:29290-34834 GCF_000002075.1 Aplysia californica | reverse complement strand
ACTGATAGTAGCAAATCATCATCATCATCATCATCATCATCATCATCATCATCATCATCATCATCATCATTGTTGTAGAATAGAAGAAAGAAAATACATGTACCTGGAGACTTGGATATTTTTCCTAAATTAAATCTGGCTCATTGTTAGTGAACAACAGCAACAGTACAATGACGCAATATGCTGAGGAACGTACAAAAAAAGCACCTGGAAATTGTAGGAATGAATGTGTTCTCGTCACCATCATCTCGAAAGCGGAGAGGCTATCATTCTGAGGTTACGTTTTTAGTCTTTGACTACCATGATAGTGGAGGAAAAAATAAGTAGGCCTACTGGTAAAATCTATACCCAATATCATGAACTAACGGAGCTAACTCCATGTTTTCTGAGCCTAAAGGATCTGAAACTGAATGGTATAGACGAATTCTGATAACACCGAAAAGCGTTAACTTAACTTCACGATAACCTTAATTCTAACCCTAACCCTAACCTTAACCCTAACTCTTATCTTAAGCCTAAGCCTAACCCTAACCCTGACTCTTATCCTAAACGTAATCTTAACCCTAACTCTTAATCCTGACCCCAATCCTATAAACATAAAACACGTTTTGGGGTCTGTCAGACCCGCACTGTGTAAGCTTCTGTGTTCATATCGACGAGGAAGTAGCTTGCAGAATTTAGAGAGCTTCATTCGTTATAATAGAGGCAAGTAAATTGAACTAATGACGTCACGTATGTGCTGAACAAAAAATACAAACTCATCGAAGCAGAAACTCAAAAGCCAAAAACCTTTGTTTAAAGGGCAGCTAATTCTTTAAGGACGGAGCAGATACACTTCCAATAAACAGCAGGCTGAAGATAATGCCTTTGTGTGTGTTTGTGTGTGTGTGTGTGTGTGTGTGTATGTGTGTGTGTGTGTGTGTGTGTGTGTGTTTTACTGAGCTCGCAACCGCACAAAGTCATATGAGCGCGTGGGACACATTAAACATGTTCAGTTGGTAGGACTTTTAAAAATTTTGTTCAGGTGGCGGTCGAAGCCCAGTTTTATCAATTTTGGACAATCAAGGTATCTCTAACGTGCGCAGCTTCCACACCGGATCTCCGAGATTTTTCGCCCTTGTCTGAGAAGGCTAAGTGTAGATCTTTCCCACCACAGAATCAGGGGTGTGGCTAAAAGACAGCAGCAAGAAGGAGCCAGGGAGTAGCAGTAGAAGTGCTGTAGAAAGAGCCAGGAGCCCATAGGAGGGGGCAAAGGATGTGAGAGGTGGAGGCAGAAAGTGAAGGCGAAAGCAGACGACAGAACATTGATAGAGAGCCGGAAAGGAGGTGAAAGGAAACAATTCTAGAGAAAAAATAAATCCGTCGGTATCCGGATTCGAACGCAGGACCTATTGAATGAGAGGCAAACACCTTAACCTCTATGCCACGAGAAACCCCATGGTAAATATGTCTGCGGAACGTTTCGAACCATTAAGTTATACAAATCGGAAACATGAATTTGCATTGGGCTTTGAATGCGTGTTGCTGCCTGTTTTCTTTGAAGTATAATTTTACGGAAAACAATTTTAAAATACCGTATAAATGACGAACTAAGCTCTTTTCTAACTTTCCCCCAGAACAGTGAAAGGGGCAAGGGAGGAGGAGTAATATCCCACACAAGAAAGACAACTTTGGTTATCTTAGCGAACAATCAAGGTCATCAGTGATTACGTCCCTTACCTCCACGAAACGTCAAATTATGACCAGAACGGAACAATCGCCCTCAAGGAGTTAATTGACCTTACCCAGCCCCTGTCCACGAGACAATGTCTGTGATGATGTTGTGAAGTTCGAGCGAAAACTTTTACTCAGGGGTTAGAAGACTTTTCGGATCGGGAATGTGTGTGTTTGGGGGCGGAAAGGGGGGGGGGAAGGAATGGGAGAAGGTTGAGGGGGCTCCTTGGCAATGGTTGGGCCATGAAAATCAAAGGGCCACACCTTTTACTACGCTATGAAACTTCTCTTAATAATAAGATCGAAAATATAAACTGCAACTGAGATAGTATTGTTTTTAGAATTCAGCAATCAAATTAAATAACAAAGTTTTCTTAAATTTCATTACAAAAACTAATCTTGGCACTCTTACTTTGACAAATGTTGATATAGTTTACAAAAGTTTGTTCATCCTCATCTTTTCGTCAACTTTTGAAAAAATTTGGTGGAGGTGGAGATGGAGGAGGCATATGCCACACAAGAAAGACAACTTTGGTTATCTTAGCGAACAATTTATGTCATCAGAGATTACATCCCTTACCTCAGCGCATTCCTCATCTAAAATAGTGCTGTCAAAAATTCGTGGCACAACTTATCCTCAAATATCTCTTTAACGGGTGAATCAGTGTTATCCATACATTGCAAATCAAGATGTATCAAATTGTCTTAACTTAATCATATTTTTTCGCAACAATTGAGGTCAGATTTAAAAACTTTTCTTCGTAAATTTAAATAAATACTATAAATCTCACATCACGCTTTTCACTCACATTTTGCATACGTACATGGCGTACATGACAGCTCACCAATTACACTTTTAAGTGGAAAAACTTGTTACAAGAATTTGATTTTACAGTGAACACTTTTGTTTGCACTAAAAGCTAAAGGTTCTCAAAACATGTGTTCAATAAAGATAGAGTCACGATTAGAAAGGGAAAAAAATGATGGACTTGTTTTTAAAAGCGATATTGCCCCATCTGCAAACCTTTTAAAATCTGTAGAAACCACCGGCTTTGACTTTCTTGTTAGTATTTATTGAGGAATTTTCTAGAATACAGCAAGCAGGTGATTACATAAGTATTGATCTGTTAATACAAATTGATACAAGTCATTGTGCAAAAGCTGGAGGGTCTATGTTCAATAGTTTAGGAAATATTTGACAATAAGTTACGCCAAAAAATTTTGACCGTACTATTGTGGCCGAACTCGGTTATTTAAGTGATAGTGGCACACTCTGCTCACCATTCTTTTCTGGTACTAATTTATTGTAAATATCTTAAAGTTCACATTCACGTTCACCTTCACATATCATTTTGTAGTCTGGTTGACCATTGAGGCACATCCACAGATCTTGCGACCAAACTTTCTTTTTATACTCCTCTCAGTTCTAAGCTTTCTGTAATTAGATTGATATTCGAGTCACCGTGAGCCCATTTCTCGAAGAAGTCTTTCCATCGTTTCCCCTGTTTGCCTCTTCATCTCCCTTCTTGTGCTGTTCTCAGTAGGCTAGTCTTGGCGAATTCAGATGATTGTGTGATGTGCCCGTTCCACTTCGGTTTGTATTTTTTCACTGAAGTCAGGGGTCATCATACGGCGTGATCTTACTTACTTACTTTACTTTATCCGTCCTCTTGTACCTCCAGGGCGTCGAGGGGAGAAAGAGCTTCCTGTCTCTAGCAAGTTTGGTTGCCTGGCTGGGTGGGATATTGTATATTCTCAGGGTATCCTTCACACTCTGGATCTAGGTCTTTCTTGGTCTTCCTCTTGCCTTGTACCCTGATACTTTCCTGTAGTAGGCTTTACTGGCAAACTGGTTAGGTGCCATACGTGGGAGAAACCACGTGTACAGCGTGATGGCGTTACTAAGTTTTAAATTAACAGTTTGACACAACTAGATAATTAAAAAAGAAGATTTCAAAGACAACAGATGTAGGGGGACAGCAAATCATAAGGCTTCATGAATTAACCTCGTGCTGAGGTCAAGACTGAAGCCTGCAGGCTGCGCACAACCAAAAGTGGAAATGGCGATTTTAAATGCTCGAATTGTGGCAAACTGTTCTCTCTCAGTATTGGTCTCAATGGCTTTAAGAGAAGAAACAAATCGTCTTAATCTTTATTTTTTTCTATGTCTTTTTAAGAAGTATTCTCCTCTACAGAAACATTTGTCATCGCTAGACATCGACAGACGAACTATTATCAGTATTACGGAAGTCTTGACAAACACAAGCAGAAACATGTACTAAATCTCAAACGAGTGTGGTTAAGCTGAAACTAAAGGCAAATAGCGTCTTTGGCATTCAGTAGAATCAGGTTTTTAAAAATGTAGATCTTTGTTTTTAAAAATCTTTTTTGCCATGACGTTAGCCTTTATGAACGTTCTTGATCAAGTAATGTCCGAATTGGGTGGGGGAAGGGCTCAAGTTTAAGCGCATCTTAAAATCTGTTGTTTTTTGTGGTAATATTCTCTTCTCATTTATTGTAAGATCCCTTTTTTGTTTATGGCAAAATAATTTTTCGTAGTGGTAATGTCCTCTTTTAATTTATGGGAATATTTTCTTTTTGCTATTGGAAATGTCTTTTTTATGATTGTGAGTGGGAACGTGCCCTCCTTTTGTTTATGGAAATTTGACATTTATTTATTTCTCAAAATGTCCTCTTTTTGTTTATGGCAATATAGATCTAGTCTCTTTTTGTTTATGGCAATATAGTCTCTTTTTGTTATTGGAAGTGTCCTCTTTTAGATTGCGATTGGAAAAGGGGGTTTCCCTTTGTTTACCGAACAGGAGCTTCCAATTGTTTAAGGAATTTGGCCTCTATTTACTTTCCGAAATGTTTTCTCTGTTTAAATGGAAATATCATGTTTTAGGAGAAGGCAGAGTTCCTCTTTGTACTGATTGAAAAGGGTAATCTTTTTTATGATGGTAACGTCACCTTCTTGTCTATGAAAAATGGGTCTCTTTTTGTTGGTGTTGGAAGGAATCTTAAAGCATCACGAGGTGAAGGCCATTTTTTTCTGCAGAGATGTTCGAACATCGTCTTGGGCCTTTTTAATAGGTCTGTACGCCCACACCGGCACAATCTAGATAATTTAGGAGGTAGGTGAGCTTCGACCTTGCTTGTCGTCAGGGACAACCCAGAGGGATTATAATATCGCAGAAGACAGAACGAGGTACTCGAAATATTATATTATTATTCTCCTCACTTGGAAATCGAACTCTGGTGAACTGAGGACGACGGTGAAGCTGCTGACCGCTACATCACAGACGCTGGTCTTCGGGCTCGTGTCCTGTCCTGTCTATCATACCTTAGACCCTCTTCTGAACCCACCCACACACAAGACCACGTCTTAGAAATACGTTTTGTGATATTGAATGTTGGCCATGAAAGAAAAAACAAACAAACTTGCACACTACAACAAGTAAACACACATTGATACATTAATATTACCGAAGAAAATATTTAAGTAGGCCACCCAAAGTCTTTGAAAGATGGCGTCTTACGCAGTGTCATTATCATGTCAAAAAATACCCAAGGTGGGAAATGGGAAGCGGCCCTTTGAGCATGTTCAACAATACACCCGCTCTTGAGAGCGTTTAACTTAATCAAATACGTGTGCAACAAAGTTACCCCTGTCTTCCCCATATTCGCTGTCTCTGTCTGTCTGTCTGTCTGTCTGTCTGTCTGTCTGTCTGTCTGTCTGTCTCTGTCTCTGTCTCTGTCTCTGTCTCTGTCTCTGTCTCTGTCTCTGTCTCTCTCGCTCTCTGTCTCTGTCTCTCTCTTTCTCTCTCTCTC
>NW_004798254.1:23395-28325 GCF_000002075.1 Aplysia californica | reverse complement strand
TTCCCCAGCCCCCCCTCTGAGGGGGGGGTTTTTTTAGTGTTTAGAAAAAAATGCTTTATTTTTCTTCTCTCTTATTTTTCTATTTCTCCCCCTCCCCCTCGCCCTGCCGAACAAAAAAAACTTTTTTGCAAGGATGCTTTTGCTTTCTGCTTCTTTTTTCTTTTTATGCCCTTTCCTTTCGTAGACATGTATTTAAAATTTGCTTTCTCGCCTCACGTGTACCCTTTTTTTATTTTCTAACCTCCCCTCCCCCCCTTTTTTTCCACTCTCTGTCTCAGTCTTTCTCCGTCACTCTGTCTCTGTCTTTGTCTCTGTCTGTCTGCCTGTTTGTCTGTCTGTCTTCTTGTCTGTGTGTCTGTCTGTCTGTCTGTCTGTCTGTCTGTCTCTTTCTCTCTCTCTCTCTCTCTCTCTCTCTCTCTCTCCCTCTGTGTGTGTGTGTGTGTCTCTCTCTCTTTTCTTTCCTTCTCACTGCGTCTCTCTTTCTTTGTCTTTTACTGTCTTAGTGTTTTTTGTACATATATTACACACACACACACACACTCTCTCACACACACACACACACACACACACACACACACACACACACACACACACACACACACACACACACACACACACACTCATATGAAAATCTTTGCACGGGCGTATAAGTATCAAATACTTTGATGAGTTCTATTTCTACTCTTTCCCTCAATCTTATCTTCTTTCCTTTACTCATTTCTCTCTCCTGACTGTCCCTATATTCTGTAGGGCATTTGACTGTAATAATAATTTTTTCTTAAGTTCTTTCTTCCTTCCGTCCTTTCTTCCCCCAATCATTCCTTTCTTGAACTCTTTTTTACTTCGATTTTTCTTTCCTTTCTCCTTTCCTACCTTCCTTTATTCTTCTACTTGTTTCTTCTCTTTCTCATTCGTCACCCCTCTTTGATATAACCCCTGGTGAGAGGGGCCCCATTTTCTAAATTACAAATTGTGTCTAATGAGATTTGAAAGTAAGCCCCCCCCCCCCCCCTCCTCCAACAAAAAACCCTAAAAACAAAAACAAAAAAATAACCAAAGCAAAAAAAAATTAAAAAATAATGTCTTCACTTTTCAAATCCGTACACACTTCAATAGTGGGTGCAGTGGCGGAGCCGTTAGTGATTCGTCTCCGAAGCGTAAAGTCCGGGTTCGAGCCTGTGTTCGGACACGGATTTTTTTCGCCCCCTCCTGCCCACGCAGCAGTAATGGGTACCTCACTTCGAGTTTATGAAGTAAAGGCGGCGTGGAAAGGAACAGTTACTGTCCCCCCTACCACAATATGCGAAGGTCCAGGGAGTTGTCTCATTTACAAGGCAATCCCCAAAGTCCGGATCGGATGCGAGAAGAACTTCACTTTTTTACACACTTCAATTAAGTTGACGTGAAAGATCCAGTTTCATTGAAATCGACGACACAGCAGATTCAGACTACTTACTGGTCCAGTCGTCTTTCACTATCTTAGAATTACAAAGTTCTATCTAACATTTTTTTTTGGGGGGGGGAGGGGGAGGGGGAGGCGTATTGGGTTACTAATACCATGATGTCAGAAATCAAATGTTCTAATTTTTCTACCAAAATCGTAAGATTATTCGAAGCCGTTATCAAGATATTCAAAGAATTGCATTCGGAAAAACCTTGAACATATTGTGAAAGTCAAAATTTTAAACTTTAAATTTCTCAAACTAGGTACTGGGCAGATAGAACTTTGTGATTCTAGGGTAGTGCTTTGTTGTACTGTGTGTTTTCTACAGTATTCTACAACTTCATGCTCATCGGGGAAAGGTGTTTTTAACTAAATTATGTTGAAAGAGGCCAATAGCATCACGTGAAAGAATTGATTCAGATTGATAGATAGATAGATAGATAGATAGATAGATAGATAGATAGATAGATAGATAGATAGGTTGATAGGTAGGTAGGTAGGTAGGTAGGTAGGTAGGTAGGTAGATAGGTAGACAGGCAGATAGGTAGATAGGTAGATAGTGAGGTGAGGAGGTAGGTAGGTAGGTAGGTAGGTAGGTAGGTAGGTAGGTAGGTAGGTAGGTAGGTAGGTAGGTAGGTAGGTAGATGGATGGATGGACAGATAGATAGATAGATAGATAGATAGATAGATAGATAGATAGATAGATAGATAGATAGATAGATAGATAGATAGAGAAGATAGATAGATAGATAGATGAATAGATAGACAGACAGACAGACAGACAGACAGATAGATAGATAGATAGATAGATAGATAGATAGATAGATAGATAGATAGATAGATAGATAGACAGACAGACAGACAGACAGATAGATAGATAGACAGACAGACAGACAGATAAATAGATAGATAGATAGATAGATAGATAGATAGATAGATAGATAGATAGATAGATAGATAGATAGATAGATAGATAGATAGACAGACAGACAGACAGACAGACAGACAGACAGACAGATAGATAGATAGACAGATAGATAGATAGATAGACAGACAGACAGACAGACAGACAGACAGACAGACAGATAGATAGATAGACAGATAGATAGATAGATAGATAGACAGACAGACAGACAGACAGACAGACAGACAGACAGACAGATAGATAGATAGATAGATAGATAGACAGACAGACAGATAGATAGATAGATAGATAGATAGATAGATAGATAGATAGATAGATAGATAGATGGACCATCAAAATCAAGCAAACGATCAAACAAAAACATACGACACCGGAACATCAGTTGAGGGAACTCAGAACGCTGGTGAAAATGTCACAACATTTAAGTTATGCTGGAGAAGGATATCAGTATTATCAAACTGTGCCAGTATTGCTTACATAAATGAGTCAAAGATAATGACAGATGGGAATACGCAAAGAGTAAATAAACATTATCGTATTGCTGAGTAGCACATTGCAGAAGAAAGATATTACATATAATATAGCAAAAATACAGAGCTATCAATGTACAGCTGGGACGCTAAAACAACCATTCTTTGGATCAACTAGAAAGAGTAAAATTTCTATTGATATAAAAGAAAAAAATAAAATAAAACGGAAACTGGCGTCGTAAAAAGGAAAAAAGAATTTGGGCAAATGTGAATAAATTATGTTTCTAATGAAGATTACAGAGAAATTGGCAGCAGTCACACGTTTTCGATTTCGTCGTTGTCCTTTCTTGATTCATAATTTTATTTGTTCGATTTTGTCAGTCAACATTTCTAGATCTAATTCTCCACAGATTCTTACTCCTAGAGGCATGAAATATCATTTTCTCATACGGATATTGTTCATCAAACTCAAACTTCTCTCTTGCCTTCTATGAATGTTTTATTGTTTCTTTTTTTAGTCTTTATTGTTTCGGAAATGCAGAATGCGACAGCGCTAGACAGTTATAGACTGGAGACACACTGAAGACAGTCGTAATATGTTTGGGATAACATAAGTCCACACGAGATGATGAGGAAAAACACTTTTCTCCACTATCTGCGTGAGTGGTTTGTTTGTGCTCTAGGATGATTTTCTTCTTCTTTTGTCCTATCAAACAACTGTCGATTGTCTCTCATCCGTCTTTTTTGTCTTATCTAATCGTCGGCATTAACAACGACTCCACTATGTGTGCTCCACATACTGTAAAACATACAGAAAGTGGGTAAAGAGGCAGAAGTCACAGAAGAAAAAAAAAGTATTTTCCTTCCTGTGACTTCTGCCTCTTTACCCACTTCGGTAGTATCTATCCAAAATGCGAGTCGTTGATTGATTAACACTGCTGTACAACATTCTACTAAACGTTCTGAAGATCCACTTTGTGCAAGACAAGAGTTCTTATCTCTTCAGTGCTACCGGTACCTCAAGTGCTGCAGATTGTTTTCACTCCTAGAGTTATGAAAAATCATTTTCTTCCGGATAACATAGTACCCCTGTATACCTGATTTTCGATAATTCACATTCTTTTGTTGCCTTCAATGAGTGGAGGGTTTTGTGGGCTTTTAAAGTCTTTATTGTTTCAGAAATGTAGAACGCGCAAGCGGAGGACGAAAAGTGTACCCATAAAAATATTGTCCTGCTTTGTGTAAAGGTTTTTCAGATTGTATAAATAAACCCAGTCTTTTGCCAGGCTGAAGTTAGCGAGGCAAAATGAGTACACAGTTACGACTGCCAAGATCAGCATTAGCCGAGAGTAACAAAGGTGAAAGGGTATTATGGAAGTGGCACTTTGTGTGGATGACCCTGAATGTCTTTCTCGCGTGGGAACTGAACTCCCGCCTTTTGTGGGCATCATTTAGAAAGAAAAATAAAACACAACCTTTAAAACATCTTATGAATGGAAGAACAAGTCCAAATTGTAACGCGTTCAGCAATATCAACGCTTCTCAACACGCCGATGGATAAAGTTCAATCATTTGTCATTCTTTTCTAAAGTAAGGAGAAAAAAAGAGTACCAGACACTCTGCATAACATAACAATGAAGTATATTATAGATCTTGGTATTGAGAAATTAAATAGTCAGTATTATAGTTATGTACGAAACTAGTCGGGTCGATAACATGAGAAATAGCAATTCGATTATTTAGCTGAAGAAGCTAGGTCGCTTACAGTGGAGTAGTACATATTATACATTAACAGTATTTATTATTTTTAACAGAATAATTAAAAATAAGGGAGTAAACAACCTCTACTTTGGTGCAAAAATATTAAATACAAAATAGCTAGTTGAGTCAACGGTAGTGCGAATGACAGCTTATTGTTCTTTTGTGCCTGCATGAAGGTAAGAGTACGTGAAACTGGTGCGCCACAGAATGTTGTAAATTATATTAATGTGTTTGTGTTGTGTGAGGGTGTGCGTGTGTGTGTGTGTGTGTGTGTGTGTGTGTGTGAGTGTGTGTGTTTGTGTATGTGCTTGCATGAATGTGTGTGTGTGT
>NW_004798254.1:19001-22371 GCF_000002075.1 Aplysia californica | reverse complement strand
TATTATTATTGTAATTATCATTATCATTATTATTATTATAAAACTAAATATGGTAAGCAGTATGCTCTTCCTATACAGCCAAGCACGATCAAGATTTATTTTTTTAAAGGTTATTATTAAAAACCACAACGACATACCCGGGAGAAAAAGTACCTCAGAAATAAATTAATGATTAGCTTTACGAAAATATCCATCAGAACTTTTAGGGGAAGGGGCTGGAGGAGGGGGAAACTTACCAGACCCTACCGGTAGCAACGTTAGTTCATTTGCATAATAATATTGAGGCGTGCAGTTCCTTCCCATAATCAAAATTTCATGAAGTATAGGCGGTCACAATAGAACAGTGAATTTCCTGACAGCCGTAACGAGAAGCAATAATTATGGATAATGCAATGAGCGGAAAATGTTACAATTACGGATAAATTAACGGATCGGGTTGTATAATAACAATAATATGCTGCGTGCATATTTATGAGGGGAAGCAACCGCCATTCATTTGTAGTAATAGACGCCCGGAAGTTAGATCAAGGCCAAATAATTGAGCTTTGAAGCAGACGACAGCGAGAATGAAATCGACAGGTTTGAAAGTTTTCCGGCTACGGTCGGACTTCCAAGAAAGATTTCCCAGCTGGGCAAACCAGACACTCACATGCTGTATAGTATGTATGCTACGACTGTTTCCTAACATCCCATTACTGTGATGTTTTGGGTGGTTGTTGTTTTTTTTTTTTACATGGCTACTATTTAACAACGCTCTTACTATTTCATGATATTACTCAGGAAAAAAACCTGAAGTAAAATGGATACCCCAACCTCACAAATACCTCGTTCGACTTTTTCTCCAACATTCTGCCTCAAAATACAAACTCTTAACACCGAGGTACATCCGTATGGAGTCTAGGTGTTAAAATGACATTCAAAAGCAAACAAAAGACAGGAGCATAAAAATATTGTATCAAACATTATTCCAATACAATGTGTCAGATCACCTGTATGCATATAAAAATAAGAAGAACTAAAGAAATCTTTCGAAGAAGAAAAAATAATCAAATACATTGATCTAAAAAAATACCCTCAAGTGTCGGAATCTTAAAAAAAATATGACATTAAAGTGAAATGGACAGCCGCCTTTGTGATATCACAGAGGAATGCATGGATACACTTGAATATTATAAAGACAATAATAATAATAGTGATAATGATTATAATGATAATAATAATAATAGATGTATTATAATATTGATAGTATTTATAATAAAGAGAAGAAGAAGAAGAAGAAGAAGAAGAAGAAGAAGAAGAAGAAGAAGAAGAAGAAGAAGAAGAAGAAGAAGAAGAACGCTGGAAAATAATAATCGATAAAAAAAAAGAAAAAGAAAAGATATAAAAATGTCTTCCTTTTTGCAGTAGAAAGGATAAAACTTCTAAAAATCTCATTTACTCATTTAACTCATAGGACACAAAGTAGCTTAAAACAACATTTGTTTGTTTTTGTTTGTTTTTGGGGGTTTTTTTTACAAAAAAGAAATATTATGTATTATGCATGATTAAACGGCACTTTCAAATCCTTTCTCACCAATCCGACTGACAGACAACCAAACAACCGCATATTTTAGATTGGAAGAGGAAAAAAGGGGGAAAATCAGACCTGTTCTTTTCCCCTTTTTGAATTAGTTTCAATTATTTTTCATGACGCGTTTCCCTCATATTGAGGTGTTATTATAGTATAAAACATTAGTATTGTTCATAGCTGCTGTTGCTGTTTTTGTTTCTGTTGTTTTTATTCTTTGAGAGTTTTGATATCTGTTCTTAAATTTCCTCACTGTTTGATAGACTGACTGTGAATCTAGCCGAAACATTATTGTAAACAATAATCATTGTTCATTTACATCATAACATAGGCTTAGTCTATGTGCGATAGCGGGTATGTTTGTGAATGCGGAAGCGTAATAACATTAATATGTGTGCACGTGCACATGTTTGTGGAAAAGACGATGTTTGAGAGAGTACGAGTGTATGGGTGTGTGCCTGTGTTTGTGTTTGGTGAATACCAAATCAGTGATTTGACACTGTCTCTTATCTTATTTTATCTTCTCTTATCTTCTCTTATCTTATCTTATCTAAGTGCGCCGTACTTTCTTCTTTCCCTCTGTAATGTTGCACCTTGCTGTTCTCAATGCCAAACGTTTATTCTTTGATAGTGTTGTTGTGCAAATGCGTATAAAAGCTATCTTATGCTTAATGCTTTTCATTACGTCTTTCCACAGACGGAGAAAATGGTTGAGACAGCTGTTACAGCTAAACTTCATTGCGAACTTAATTATTATGATAGCGTTTTAGATGTCCGTGGTATACAGGCAACAGTTTCTGAGCCTTTAAAAGTTCTGTTGTCGTTGTTGTTGTCTTTTTCTGTTAATGTTAATTATACTTCATTTTGAGAGAAATAACACAGATACACACACAGCCACCACATGTACACGAACACAGACACATACACACATACACCTACGCACTCATGCATACTCACAAACACACACACACACACACACACACACACACACACACACACACACACACACACATACGCACTCGCACACATGCGGGCTCGTACATATCGTTATGTACTTACTTCTGTAAGTAAAATCAAATAAGTACTACTTGTTCATGCACGTCTGAATAGCAACCATAAAAACAGAATCAAACCCCACACCTACCGCCCAATACCCCCCCCCTTTCTATCAAGTCACAATTAATCTTTACTTGCATCCCGTCAGCAGCCAAACGAAAAGTAGATGAACAAGTACAATCTGCCATGAACCACTTTTTTATTATTATATGTTGGCTCACAGCGCCATTTGTAGAATCAAACATTGTGTCTTTATAATAGCCTTCAACCTCTTAACCTCATGCACCGTTCCAAATGACCTAGAAATAAATGTCCTATATATATATTATATATAATGTAGAGTTGTTCCATTCAAGCTGTTTTCGTTACATGTGAGTGGTTTCCGGTTTGACAGAGTTGGAATCTCCCTTGAAGTACGACTTTGGGATAGCCACAAAGCTGGAATCGCCGTCTGCAAGAACAAAAGTAAATGAAAAATTGTTAGTGATGTCACAGTTGTAAACGAAACGAAATGATACGAACAGTAGAAAGAGAGTTTAGCTGTGGGTTGTTGATACGTTTGTGTATGTGTTCGTTAGTTGATGCGGGTGCTTTTGCTTGGTTCACCATGGTCACGGGAGATAGAAAGTGAGAGGAGGGGAAGGGGGAAACGGAAGTCAGATATCGGTAGCAAGAGAGAGAAGACGGGTTGGAGAAATAGATAGATAGATAGATAGATAGATAGATAGATAGATAGATAGATAGATA